>NW_020220046.1:0-26946 GCF_003070985.1 Temnothorax curvispinosus | reverse complement strand
TGCGTGTTGCAGTTGCGTGCAACGGAAACACAATGACGGGAAACAGCTGCGGCACCGGCGGCGCCGACACCGCGGATCGCGCCACCTGAGGCGGGCGTTTTCTTAACTTTAAAATAGAAACTGTTGCAAACGTGCGCGCGGAGGCGCGACTACATAATCATTCATCCGGACGAGACCCTTAGGCATAATCGCGAAGCCATGGAGATTGCGCAAATTTTAATATGCGGTAAATCTTTGATATACGGAAACCGTGACGAGTACACTGCTGCAGGTTGCGATAATGCATTACATAACGTTTCTTACCGTATAATGTTCCGAGGAGCTTGTCCTGCCGCTTGCCGGGTGGTTTATCGCGCGTCGGACAGAACGGTAGGTCAGTGTGCGCGTCGTGAAGATGTTGCGGATACTCCAAGTCGACTTCGAGAATGTAGCCTATCGAGGAATCCTATGCGACATCTATAACATTAAAATCGGTTTCGTCGTCGACCCATTTAAAATCTGCGTATGGCAATGATTGACTCATTGCCCAGCCGTATAAGTTGTTTACGTCGAAATACATCAGGTATGACGACGGTTTCGATGAATCGTACGACTGCATGTACTTGTTGTTGGCCAGCGCGTATCTGTTTGAACATTGACTCAAACCGCCGCGTATACCTCGTTCGATTAACATGACCATGTCAATGTCGGTGAGCAATTCGAAATTGATACGCTTATGCTTGAACATAGCATCCCACGTAAAACCCGGTAGAGTGTAATAATACGCGGGATGGAGTCCATAACTCGCGACGCAGCTATCGCGAAAATTTTCAAAGATATTGGCCAACAGCAAGACATCGGTTTTGAGATATAAATCGCTGTAGTCACCGAGCGTTCGAATGGAGAACCGCTGCCAGACGTTGACGGCGTGCGCGTAATCGCTCTCGGATACGGTGTCACCTGTCAATGAACTGTAAAACGAGTCGCGCGGTGGTAAACACAAGTTCTCCAACTTTTCTGGACGAAATACGCCTTTTCTTCAGCAAAACAAAATTTTCTGCGGATAATTTACAAAATTCGCGTTGCAATATTCGCAGTTTATCCTTGCTGAGATAAGATGCCAATTTGTCGAGACTAGCAATGAGAAACTTGTACGAATCGATAAATCGCAATTTGACGCAAGTTTTCTTATCTTTATCTTCGGTGCTTTGAACGTTTTTTGTAAACAAAATGTATTTTTTTTGTGATTGGGAGTAAGTCTACATGTCCTTCGTACGCTGTTGCTATTTCCGTTATAATAAAATGTGCATCGTATCCCGATAAAATATGAAACACTATGGGAATGCAATGCGAATCTTTATAATTTAAGTTACAATTAGAATGCGCGGGACCTCTGTATCGGCCGGTCAGGTGCAATGGTCGCGTACTCGCACGTCGTCTGGCTCGAACGGTTCTTCGCACACGTGACAGTGCGTTGCGCTGTTAAATTTTTCCCACTCGTCTCGCGTGAAATCTGCCATGGGTATATTAGTAGACAATATAGTTTTTACGTCGTGAGCTAAACGTCTTAGCTCCTCGGCGAACCACGCGACGCAATCCTTATCGCGACGAAACCGATACATTGATAACGACACGTCGTACGAGCAACGCACTTAGTACCCTATGCTATAAATACGCGATGATGCTGATATGTGTACCTGAACGTATCCGGATCCGCTTCCATCTTCTCCAGGGTACATTCCAGGTCGGCGTATACGATAAACGGAACTCGTTCCTTCCTGTTGTGATTCTTAAAGGCCAACCACTTGTCGTTATCGCTCGGTAATTTGATCGCGCAGTCATTCATCTCCTGACAGTCGACGGTGTGGGCTTCCAATTTCTCGCTCGTGTAGAAATAATGCGAACATCTGTAAATAATAAAATTTTTTGAAGTGAAACTTCTTTAGGCAGGGTAGTGAGTTTGATTCGCGACACGAAAAAGTGTAACGGAAGTGAAACTTCTTTGGTACAGTAGTAAGTTCGATTGTGCGACACGGAAAGTGTAACGAAAATTTGACCAATAGGCGTACGGCGTTGGCGAGACGGTTCTTTTTCTGGCACGGTAGTAAGTTTGATTATGCGACACGAAAAGTGTAACGAAAATCCGACCATGGTGAGTGCTCAATTGCGAGCTCACGAGGCGGGATAGGTTCTTGATCCATGCAAAATGTCCCACGTTGTCATCATGCACGTATAACAGATTTACATGTCTATCCATCTTTCGGTCGGCGAGCCGTATTGATAGGATAGCAAGTCCCTTGTTTTTTTTCTCGATGCTGTAGACGTTGATGGAGATGTCGTTGTGATTTTCAAATTTTTTTAATTTGATCCAACGTCATTGGAAACTCAATGTCCGTAAGATCTAGCACCGACGTGTAATGAGGGACGATTTTCGATATGTGTGTTCCTCAACTGGCTACAGAGCAGCCGTCACTGACCATGCGAAACATGCATTGTCCATTGATCGCACGTTTATCACCGCTTTCTTCTTTTTAATTTCTTGCGGTATTTCCACAAAACACCCCGCGTGCAATGGATTATATTTGTTCACATTAACAGTCAAATTGAGTATACGCGACAATGCCCATCCGCTATCACGTTCCTGAACTTCCTTCAGTTTTGCTAAGGTAGGCTCGATGACGTGTCGCTTGTACCACTCACACAGATCGGACTCACGAAAGAGTTTACTGTTTCTCGTTGCGATACTTTTATTTGCGCGTTTGTCACCCGCAACAAATTCACCATTAAACATTGTGTTTATTTTTACATTGTCGTGCCGTTGCATGACGTTTCGCACATGACTGAGTACAATTTTTCTCGCATCTTTGAGAAATTGACGAGGGTCGATGTGTTTGGAATTTATTACCGCACCAGTCAGTATACGACTTTCAAAAGCCGTATCTATCTCGCGCCATCTGAGTCCTGTCTCACTCGCACTGTATCCAGCACCCACATGCACGAAACGTTGACGTACCGAATCTTTCAAACTTTCGAGTCTTGCGATACAAGCGACCAACGACTGTTTAAGACCAATCGATAATCGTGGCCGTTTAATTCGGCTTTGTTCTTCCAACGATTCGATAAACTCGTCACATCGTTGCTCCCACGCGGCAAAGTCTTCCCTCGAATTTAAAAGGGTGGATTGCTCCAACAACTCTTGCTCCATGTTATTGCACGATCCTCTTGCTAACGCCATTTGTTGCACTCACGACTTCCAATTCTCGACTATTGAGCGTATCCCCCAGATTATTCATTTTATATTCTACTAATGATGCACCGTTTGCTTATCATATCTAATTTCACCATGATCTCAACATCCATACGGATGCGCCTTTCGAAAAAATCTATGATGTGCAGTTTTGCACGTGTTCAATAAAATCATCGCGAGACACGCCGCGACATGTTCTTGAAAATAATAACGCTCCATTGACTTATGTGAAATTACAAAATTTGCAGTTTTGCACGTGTTCGATGAAATCATCGCGAGACACGTATGTTCTTGACAAATATATCACATTTAACATGTATGTGGATTGTGGTGGTGGTGATCACCCTGCAGCAGCGACGCTTGGCCGAAATGCAATCTTGCATTTTTAAGATCGCAGAAAAAAATATCTGCGAGAATTCTAGAGCGCAGTCGAGAGTTACTCGCGCAGTTGAGAGTTACTTGCGCAGTTGAGAGTTAATATATCTGTAAAAATACAGTATGGGAACGGACAGACGCTATTGCTCGTCGATGGTGCGTTTGCTTCGTGGCAGAAAAGTTGGATTTCGAAACGTACTTACTGGCAATGACACATGGTGTCCCAAGCATTCTGTATTGCATCCATTTATAAAAAAGGCGTGTTACCTGAGTGAATTTTGTTTGTATCGAAAAATTGAAGTCTCTTTTCCGCGATGCCGATTGGTTATCTCGATTGATTGCCGCGCCGTAGCTTGCTTCATCCCGTGAGGGACTGTCATCGCGGAGTGTGGCGAGTTTCGTGCGTGTAGTGCGTCGTGTGTGTCATGATGTGACAGCTCGCGTCGTGTCGCGAGGTTAATTGTCCCGCGTCGTGTCGCGATTATTATATAATAGCATAATGTTAAAGCTAAATAGCGCGCGCGAAGCGCGCGTCTGTAGTGTCTAGTATCATTAAAACTGCAGATAATTGCGAGTCGAGCTCATGCTTTAAAACATGTTGGTGTATGGTTCGTGGCAGTGTTCGTGATGTTTACAATGAAGAATCAACACATGGGATTATCTGGACATCATCCATGTCACATCTATTAAATTTGCCTATTGAAAACGAACTCTGTTTACAGTGTGGAGGGGAGTGCAAAATAAAATGGGGTCCGCTAATATTTGTATCCCCATTCACTCGGGGGATTCTACCGATGCCACTTCGATATGTATGAGAGCATAATGAACTACTACGTTCCGATTCAGGATGAAACGTGCGAGAAACAGCACAATGAGTAAGTATCGCTAATTTTCGTATATACTTGTGCAAAAAAAACTTTTATAAACATAATTGTACTTTCTTTCAGTTTTGATAAACCTCGTTATACACCACGTATTTTGGGAAGAAGATTTGCCTTGACATCGACAGCATATAAATTTTTGGATGTTGGAATCAACACTGGACCTATGTCCTCTGTGGATATACTTATTGGCGATAACCGAGGCAATCGGATAATTTTGCCTCATGCAATGTGGGTGACATTCATCGAAAAACGTGCAGATATTCAGCGACTTGTGCAGTCACCGGCGCCATCATCGCTAGCGTTTCGAGATCTGGAACTTGTTAAAATACGTGACACAGATATTGTAAAATTGACATCGTGCAACAACAGCTTGTACATGAAACCGCCAACCGTACTCTTCCTGTTCGAACTAGAACATTGCGTCGAGAATGTGTATTTTCAACTATGCCAAAATGTTCATGGCGTAAGTGAAAAATTTAAACAATTTGTAACAATTTTACGCCAAAATTGTATCACCGATAAATGTAATGCAGTTAGAATCTTGCGTGAATTTTATGATAAAAATTCGATTATTGATTGTGAACTGTTGGCGTATGCTGCTGATAATAATATTATACACGATGCATTACATGATAAATAAATGTATATTAAAATGCATATCACTGTATCTAAAATTATTTTTCCTTCTGTCTACCGTCCTCTTGTCTACCGTCAATGGTTTATAATTACAGAACTCTCGATAAGAATGCGTGTGCCGCACTCGTTGCGCGATCATTAAACGTTTTCTCTCATCCGTCTCATGTAAATTATTAAATATTCTTTCTCTTATTTCAAATAAAAAGAAATCATTTAAAATAATATAAAAATGATCTAACTATAATAGGTGATGGGAGCGAGAGGGACCACGCGCGAACGAGGGAGAGAGACCGCGCGAACGAGAAAACGCGCGCGACCGGGGGACGGCGGAAACATCTACGAGGGGGACATAACGCGAGCATGCCGTGTGATGTCACGCGGACCAGCGCGGCCGTTGCACGTGGACTCCGCGGCGCGGCGAAAACGCGGGTCCCCTCACCCCACGGACCCATCTCCCGCGGCGCCGGAAAAACGTGGTACCCCCTCCCCCTCCCCCACCCCCGCGACGCCGGAAAACGCGGTTTCCCCCCTTTCCCGCGGCGTTTGAAAACGCGGCCCCCCTCCCCGCGGCGCCCGAAAAAGCGGGTCCCCCCTCCTCTTCCCCCGCGACGCCCGAAAAACGCGGGTCCCCTTCCCCTCCCGCCCGCGGTATCCCCCCTGGCCCGCGGTATACCGCCCCTCAGATCCCCGCCTAGAACGCTCATAGCTTACCTACTCACATGTCTATATGTCTGTACATATTTTTGAGATTCTTACACACACGCATGCATTACGCGGACAATTCTAGTCAAACATTATATATCATTTGTCTGTCATTAACTTTTTGACAGTATTGTCATAGACGAACTATCTTAATAATAAAAATAGATACAAAAAAAAATGTATATAATTTTTTTGTAGAAAATTTTATAAGCTTTATTTTTTATATGAAACATAATTCCGATATCGCTAATCGATAACAAGATATAAGCAAAAAACTGAATTGGAGCGCCATTTTTTCAAGATGGCGGCTCGAGCGCAACAGATTGAGTTCGGGACTTTTAGTATGTTTAATAGTACGCCTGAATGAACATCATTGCCAAATTTTAAAATTTTATTAATTATTTTTTTCTAATTTTCTCTATTTGACTGGACTATAAGAGGAAAACGAGGGAAGGATAAACTCTTATTCAACGCTTCAAGGGGGTTATCTATATTTTTCTAACTTTGTACGCATGTTAGTGTACGACAAGGATAGGTGGCCCCTCTGATAGTACCTATTCTTCTCTCACATTTCGACTGTCAGTATGAGTGTTCTATATGTATACAGGGTGTTCCATTTCAACTTTCGCACTATAATATCTTGAGAACCAATAATTTTATTGAAAAACGTTTCAGACAAAAGTTGTATGGATTAGAGGGGGCCATCAAATGAGCAGACTAAATTTTGGGTCCGGCACCCACTTTAAATCTAATAAGACTCAACTTGATTTTCTTTAGTAGAAACCCCAATTTTTTATTGTATCATCTTTTTCTACTAATTAATTTGAACAGCTCTAAAACATTTTTCTATTTGCCTAATACTTTTTAAGGTATTCAAGGAGAACTTAGTAACTTTTTCAATATTTAGCTTACGATATCGATAATAATTGTTTGTTGGAGGGAAAAGTAGTACAGGACTTTTTGACTTGATTTTGTCTCGAGAATATGCTATTGCAATAGTACTCCAATTTTGTTAATACTAGACATTACAGACGCGCGCTTCGCGGGCGCTGTTTAACTTTGACATTATACTATTACTATTACATTAACTCCTTGATACACACAACTGTCAAAATATACCATGACAGCTGCTCATGAAGTAAGCGCAGTGAAAAACCAATCGGCATCGCGGAAAAGCGACAACAATAAACTTCGACAGATTCGATTATCGACTTTACACTTTACACTTTACATGTGGACTAGACACTACAAGCGCGCACCATTTAGCTTTTTTTATAACAAAATATTTACACCACAATAAAAAAATAACTGCGTTTTGAATAAGTAACTTTAATTGTCATTCGACTTTTGGCGATGACAGCCACAAAAATATGGTGAAGCAAGCCGGGATGCAAGCTTCATCAAGATACATCTGACACGAACGCGCGCAATACATCGAGATAACCAATCAGCATCGCGGAAAAGGAGCAACAATAAATTCGACTATCGACTTAACACGGCCTTTTTAAGAGTGGATTTGTGTATGCATAAAAGCTCCAAAAAAATGCATACACAAATATTTAAAAATATTTAAAAAAATTGAAGTACTATTGCAATAGCATATTCTCGAGACGAAATCAAGTAAAAAAAGTCCTGTATCACTTTTTTCTCCGACAAATTATCGAGATATCGTAGTTAAATATTGAAAAAGTTACCAAGTTTTCCTTGAATATCTCAAAAAATATTAGGTAAATAGAAAAATATTTTAGACAAAAGTTGTTCAAATTAATTAGTAGAAAAAGATGATACAATAAAAAATTGGGGTTTCTATTAACAAAAATTAAGTTGAGTCTTATTAGATCCAAGTAGGCGCCGGACCCAAAATTTAGTCAGCTTATTTGATGGCCCCCTTCAATCCATTCAATATTTTCTGAAACATTTTTCAATAAAATCATTGGTTCCCAAGATATTACGGTGCGAAAGTTAAAATGGGACACCCTGTATATTTCAGTGGGTAGGCCAAATTTGGCTGGCACGAGAAGTAGTGCGCGCGGGCGGCGCCGATATAAACACGGGTAGCGGTGCCGCTGTGAAGTTGGCACCTCATTTTCTAACACCGCAAGTTTTATGCAAGTTTTATTTGCATCCGTAATAGTTCTACAGTTCCTAATACATCATAGCAATAGTTCCGTCAAAGTAAACAAAATCGCACTTTAAAAATATGAGGTGCCAACTTCCGCACCGCAACACAAAAGAACTCAAAAAAAGGTCAATTTAACTATGTAATTCGATAGTTAGAGTTCTATAGTTTCTGATATGTTTTAGCGAAAGTTGCGGCCTTTAAATAATTTTTAACAATTTTTTAATCTTATCGTTGGCATCGCATTCAAGAGTAAACTCGGAGGTACAGACAGTTCTAACGGACTTTTTGGCAGTTTTGTATAGTTCCATAATAGTTCCGAAGATTCCGGCAGGTTTCGAGCACAGTTCCGGCCTTTAAATAATTTTTAACCATTTTTTAATACCTCATATTTTTAAAGTGCGATTTTGTTTACTAATTTGACGGAACTATTGCTATAATGTACCAGGAACTGTAGAATTATAACAGGTATAAATAGAACTTGCATAAAAACTTGCGGTGCTAGAAAATGAGGTGCCAACTTCACAGCGGCGCATTCCACGCCAATTCGCGAAGGGTCAAACCTCGACCTTTTTATTTTTGATGGCGGCTCGTTTTTTAGTAGGTCTTTACGAGTACTATACTGTTATGTCCAACCCCAGGATTTGAATGAGAAAACTGGGAAGCGAAGGAAAGGTTAACCAGATGGGTAGAGGATAAGGAAGGCTCTGAAGCGCGTGGCGCGAGCCGAACGCACTTTCAATGGCTCAGGAAGGGCCAACGTCCGTAGGGACGCTAGGACGCCTTCCGTGAGCGGTGCGATCGTCGGTCCTTTTTTGAGTCAGGGAATTTAATCCCTTTAACTTAGGATCGGACCTCGTGCAATTTTGAGAGGAGGAAGAGTAGTGGGTGAAGTTTAAGTTATAAATGAACGCAGATTGAAATTAATAATTAACATAAGGTAAACATTTATTACGATAATATAAGCTAGGTGAACAATAAATGAGGACTAGGCAAAATAAAATTGAATACATTTATAAGTGTGAATGTTGAATGTATGTGTAACGTGTGTGCGTGTGTGTTCTTCGCGGGTGTTACATTGGTGCAGGGGTGATCGGGCAGAATCTTGGAAGGGGAAACCTATTCAATACACATCCTGCCCGCTATTATTATAATTAGTTTTAGGATTGAAGTTACATGAATTTAACTATGTATGTGTGAGATGTATACGAGTATTTGAATTAAATTAAAACATAAAGGTAAGAAATAATATCTATACTATAAGGTGTGTTAACTATCAGTCTATGGTGATAATCTCGGGATCGACTACTTCCTCGAGAACCTCAACGGTCGAGGCGGTCGACAGCGTTGGGGATGGTCCTCTGTAAGCCGTGAGAAAGGGGGAATCGGGAAGTTCCCCGGGGCGAACCGGGGAATATAAAGGTTCGAGCAGAAGGGAAGAATGAGGCGTATCGGGGAGCACGCGATAAGGGAGCACGCGACAAAGAGAGCGAGAAGGCGGATTAGGAGGAGGCGGCGATGGTGGTTCCTCCGGAAGAATTGATGTGGAGGCGGCGGAGTGGCGAGTCGCGGAGGTCCGGTGTTATCTTGTTCCTGGCGGAATTCCAACGCTTGTTTTTCAACCTCCCTTCGCGCCCGCTTGTTCCGACAATTCCGCCCGTGTCTCGCAGCGTTTTGGGATTTTGCAGGGGTTTCAGCGGGATTACGCAAATTCACTATAAGTTAGTGGGGTTAATTACCGGAGTACGTTAATCGCGGGGAAGTCGGGTTTAAAGGGTTTAAATTAAAGGGAGAGGGTCTGCTGACCTTGCCAACAGTAATAGAAAAGAAGATTACTCCGAGTCCACTGATAACTCAGCTAAATCGGAAGTAATAGGGGGAAAAGATTGCTCCGAGTCCGCCGATAATTTAGCTAATTCGGAAGTAATAGGGGAAGAAGATTACTCCGAGTCCACCGATAACTCAGCTAATTCGGAAATAATAGGGGAAGAAGGATACTCCGAATCCGCCGATAATTCAGCTAATTCGGAAGTAATAGGGGAAGAAGATTACTCCGAGTCCGCCGATAACTCAACTAATTTGGAAGTAATAGAGGAAGAAGATTACTCCGAGTCCGCCGATAACTCAACTAATTTGGAAGTAATAGGGGAAGAAGATTACTCCGAGTCCACCGATAACTCAGCTAATTCGGAAGTAATAGGGGAAAAAGATTACTCCGAGTCCACCGATAACTCAGTTAATTCGGAATAGTGAAGGGAATTGGAGGGTTGGAAGGATTAACGTTTAATGTTTAAGGATTAATGTTTAACCGAGAGACTTCCCGAACGCGTGAATGTACGAGTGAATGCTAAAAGGGATAAGATAAAGATAAAAGGAAATCGATATCAATATATATATATGTAGAAGACTTACTTTTTGGTGCTAATCTAAGTGAAGTAGGATCTGGTGATTCTCAGCTCCTCGGTGAGCACTCGTAGCTTTAACGCGCACAACTTGATCGGTTACAACTTAAGCGACAGAAGACTCTAAGACCGAGGTTGACTGAAGAGACTGAAGCTTAAGTTGTGTACGAGACTGAAGTTCAAGGAGAAGAGGCTGAGCGCTTCAATGTCAGAATTTATATAGGGAAGTTAAAAGAATGGAAGGGGTGGATTTCGTGTGGGATGTGTCTGGTTTTGGGACTTTTGGTTGGCGGGATTCTTCTAATTTGTGTTTAAGGATTTCTTATTGGGTGGGATGGTCTTCACCCAAGAGGTGGATTCTTAAGTTTTTGCCTATCCTGGGGAGCTAGATACGGTTATCGATTTTCGCGGCTGTTTATTAGTGAGTCGTCTCGTAAGGCCCCTACTGTCTTATCAGGGGTGCAACCCAGCGATTCTTCCAGTGACGTATTTTGTTTTTAGGTTATCGCCGATTTCTCTTTTATTAGGGTTCTGGATTCTTAATTTATCTTGCGACCCTATTTTCGGCACCGACAGACAAATGCATTCCATCTAATCTTAATTGCAGTTTTATCGCAAACAGAAACTTCCGCCACGTGCCCTTACAAGATTTCCACAAGCACGTTTTAGACCTCGTTTCTGTTTGTCGGAACATTGCGCGGGCAATTTTGAGCTAGTCGCGCGATGCAATAAGGACTTAAGCAAACTCCGTCTGAGATTAAGGCCCTTTTGGCGCGTCGTGTCGCCGGGTTTATAGTTATGGGCCAGACAAGGTTGATACAATAGAAAAATCCAATTACGTATGCCCCGTCTGTCAGTACTTTATTCTGGAAGGTCGCTTTGTCGCCTACCCAAATAGCTAGTTATATAAAAAAAGAAATGTGAGGAGATCAAAGCTCACTCGCCGATCGATAACCGTCCGTGCTCAGTTTGCTTATCCTACCTGAAGGGATATCTTAAGTGCTTAATAGGAATTTCCGCGAAAAAAGGAAATCGTGGAGTTCGCAGGACGTAACAATACCCATGTAAGAGCATTTCTATAACAAATTGATATATACACGAACTGCGGTGAGCAGTCGGCCTCGCCCGAGCTCGAGAACAGTCAGTCTCGTCTCGGAAGCGACAATGTAAACACCTCCGAAATATACATAGCTTCTGAATATAACCGTGTGTCTAATCTTCTTCCATACCTAACACAAATGTAACGTTTCTGAAATAGAGCCTGCCCAAAATAAGGACTACAAGATTTTAAATGAATTTTTTCGCCTGTTAGACAACACAGTATGCGCTATGGTCCCGGTTTTATTCACACTCTGACTAAGAAGGGCCTATAGATATAAATACACGTACAAAATCACTCAGCGTCTCTTCACGTCACTAATTTCATAAAGTTTTCCAATATTTAACTTGAAACGTATGAAAATCCACTGTGGCGTCACACCGACTTTGCACTACTATACATACAAAAATTCTCTGATTGGCGCGCCCAACAACATGTCGATGCGCAGTACAAATCGGCGCAAAGCAGAATAATTAGTAAAGTTGACTTACTGTGTTGAAGCTCGAGTTCGCTCGAGGCCACGCGCAAGTCAGTGCGAAGCCACGGTACCTCTGTCTGCCTTACAAAAAAAACTATAAAAAATTCCCAAATTTTTTGTATTTTTTACTCTGTTTGTTTAACAATATTATCATAAAAATTTTGAGTAATCTTTTAAAGAAATATGATTGAAATAGCGTATTTTATGATCAATGAATCTTTTTCTTAGACGTCTAATAAGCAAGAAAATTCATTGAAAATGTTGCAGTCCTCATTTTACGCAGACTCTATTTTGGAAACGCTACATTTATTACAAAAACGCTTTTACATGGGTATAATACTTGTAAAGACCTGCTAAAAAACGAGCCGCCATAAAAAATAAAAAAATCGAAATTTGACTCTTCGTGAATTGGCGTGGAATGCCCCATATATAATATATATTATTTTATTCTATATGTATTAATTAACTCTTTTTAAAATAATGAAACCGTTCCAAAACCGGTTTTTTATGCTCCGGTTCGACACCGGAGCAATTTAAAAATTCGAAATTTGCTCCGTTCTTTCGGAGCATACAAACTTCAGTCGGTTTGGTTCGGTTTACATCCCAAGTTCTAAATAATTTACTCCATAAATTTATTCGGTTTTTGGAGCGGTTTTTGAACTCAAACCGGTTCAAAACCGCTCCATAAAGCATATTTTTGCTCCGGTTTTCAACTCTGTTTTTTAATGTATACATGAAAGTTCCAGGGAGATGTATACACAAATTCTACTATTTGCATATGTATAATAAAGTTTATTGTTGCCACTTTTTTGCGATGCTGATTGATTCTCTTGTTGCGCTTACAAATTCATGAGCGGCTGTCATTGCACATTTTGACAGAATTGTGTTTTAAAACCGTTTTATACAATTTATTGCAACAGAATTTGCGATAAAATAGTGCAATAGTATATGTATACATGTGTTGTAATATGAGTTCTCATGTTATCGACAGAGACTTTAACACATTCATTATAGGTGGCAGTATAGAATTTTTCCCTTTTGTTTGTTACGCTTCTATACCTTTTTTAACTAGAGCTTGGCTGCCTTTACCTTTGTTTGTTACTCAGAGACACTTTATTCTCAAGTTATTCTCAAGTTATATCTTGCAACACTGTGATCAAAGGAAACGCTAACAGGTTATGAGCCCAGCACGCTTCCACTGCGCATGAAGACGAAAGAGAATAGAACTCGTGCAGAATGGATACAAGTTTCTTTTCAGTAAGTCAAAATGAGCGACAAGGACTTGGTGCGAATCGAATCTCCTACCGAAGAAACATTCGTGAGCTGGAAGTTCAAGATCCAAGTGCTTTTCGAGAAGCGAAACTGCATGGCTGTCGTTGACGGATCGCTGAAAGAACTGGAAGGAAGAGGAGAGGATTGGAAAATTGACGAAAGAAGGAAGCGGATGCCCGATAGTACATTTCTGCATCGTTGGATGATAGACTAAAAAAAAGGTAATCACGTGCAAGACAGCGGCAGAGATGTGGGAAACAATCTACGGAGAATTTGAGAAAAGGTCAGCCGCGCGTGTAACAATGTTACAGAAAAAGTTGCTAAATCTAAAATTGACAGCAGAAACAAAGATAACAGATTATATTACTAAAGCTAAGAATCTAGCTTATCAACTTGAACAAGCGGGCGAGATAGTTTCAGACGAGATGCTACGTACAATGATCGTCGATGGTCTGCCAATCACAAAATATAAAAGTTTTGTGATAGCCTGGAACGGCAAGAAGAAAACAGAAAGGACCATACAAACTCTGGAAGAAGAGCTTATTTCTGCAGAAGAACTCTTGAAGGCAAAAGATGAAAAAATTGTGGCTTTAGCAACAGCGACAAAACAAAAAGGAGCACAGTGTCATAAACAGAAATCGGCGGCAGAAAAGGGCTCTGACAAGAAGTTCAAAGGAACATGTTATTTTTGCAAACAAATTGGTCACAGGAAACAAGATTGTTCTAATTGGATAGAAAAGCAAAAGAGCAATGACGGATAAAATTCATCAGACAAGTTCAAAGGCAAGATAAAACCGAAGCGCAAAGAAAACGACAATAACGGAGATGTTTTCATGGTAAAGGCGAACAGCGTGAATGATACCGTAACAAGCGACAAGGATTTCTGGCTAGCGGACAGTGGACCTTTCATATGTGCAATGACAGACAGCTGTACGCAGAATTTGGACCGTCTGAACATGCAGAAGTTCTGATTGGTGATGGTAGGAAAGTCAAGGTAATAGGCGAAGGAGACGAGCAGTGCATATCAAGGTTTTACAGGAAGGCGATTGGAAGCCATAGCGACTAACCAAAGTATTATGTGTACTTACAAATAATTTATTCTCATACTCAGCGTGCACGAGTCATGGATGCGAGATTTTGTCAGGTCATGATTCTATTAAAGTCATTAAAAATGGAAAAGTAGTTGCGTCTGAAATTTGACACAAAAATTTATACAAAATGAATTTCAAGACATGCATAAATGGACAAACCAATGTGGTAAAAATTGATCCTGAGAATCTACGATTGTGGCATGAGAGGCTGGGACGCAAGTCTTTCGGTTATGCAGAAGACGATCGCAAATAATCCAACTATTGGGATTAGCAAGACAGAATCACAGGAATTCACATGTGAAGCTTGCATCTTTGCAAAGGCACATCGAAAGACATTTAAATCACGGGCGCAAAAGGATTATAAACCAGGTGAATTTGCGCATTCAAATGTCTGCGGCCCATTTCCAACTACTGCATACAATGAATCACGGTACTATGTCCTTTTCAAGGATGATGCATTAAAGTACCGTTTTGTCTATGCAATCAAGGAGAAAAGCAAAGTTTTTGAAAAGTTTAAACAGTATGCAAATGCAGTCAGAAATCGTTTTGGCAAGGATTTAATGGTGCTGAAGAGTGACAACGGTCGCAAGTTTATTAATGATGCAATGAAAAATTTCTGCTTGTCAAGAGACATCGAGCATCAGACGTCGGCGCCGTACAATCCGGAACAAAATGGAAAGACAGAACGTGATATCCGGACCATCAACGAGATAATTAGAGCCATGATTTTTGGGAGAAATTTACCAAAAAAGTTATGGTCAAAGGTGATTTACATGGCTGCCTGGATACTGAACCGTTCAGCTACAATCAAAAGCGAAGTAAGACTATTTAAACGATGGTTTGGAGTTAAGCCGGATCTGCCACAGACTCGAGTATTTGGTTGTTCTGCATACGCGCACATAGATGGTCAACGAAGAAAATTTGATCATAAGACGCAGAAGTTGGTATTTATTGGTTACCAAGGAAATTCTGAAAATTATAGATTAATTGACTTGAGCACATTTAAGGTGACAGTAGCAGCAAACGTGGCATTTAAGGAAAGCAATGACTCGAATTTTTTCAAGACAGTGGGAGCTGTGAAATTCATTGAAAGCAATGAAGATTGCGACTCAGATGAAGATTGCGACTTAGATCAAGATTCTGAGAAGACTAAAAGGCAACACATTAAGAAGGATCAGAATTATGCAAAAGAAGAAAACAGAGCAGATTCTTTGTCAAGGCAGCAGCGAAATCGAGAAACATTGAAGAAGTCTGACCGATTGTCATATCCGCAAGCACATATAGCATCAGTTGAAGAGCCAAAGAACTATCAGAAAACAATCGATAGTGTCGATGGACTAAGATGAAAAGAGGCAATTGATATCGAGGTTTCTGCTCACTAGAATTATAGAACTTGGACTGAAGGAATTTCACCAGTAAAGAAATCGATAACCTGTAAGTAAATCTTTAAAAGAAAGATCACTCACGGCAAACCCGACAGATACAAGGCTCGACTAGTAACACGAGGGTTTATAAAAAACTCAAAGATACAGGATAGATTACGTCGAGACATATGCGCCCGTCGTGCGGTACGAAAGTATTCGAGTTCTGCTAGCCTTAGCAGCGACAAAAGACCTAAAAATGCTACAGTTCGACGTAAAGACGGCGTTCTTATACGGCGAGCTAAAGGAAGATGTCTGGATCGAGTTACCAGAAGGACCATGGCCAGCAGGAAAACGGATTGTAAAGTTTAATAAATCATTATATGATCTTAAACAGAGTCCACATTGTTGGAACAAAAAACTTGACAACACACTTTCGGAATTCCAGTTGGAGAAATCTAATGCTGACAAATGCATATATGTGGGACAGTACGAAGATGAAATGATTTACCCGGCTCTATATGTTGACGATGGCGTTGTACTTTGCAAGTCAATGAAAACAATCAAGAGATTCCTGCGAAAATTCGGACAAGTATTCGAGATTAAGATGTCCGAATCAACTTACTTTGTAGGACTAGAAATTGAACGCGATCGAAGCAGAAGATTGTTGAAGGTCCATCAGAAGACCTACTTGAGAAGATCATCGAGAAATTTGGCATGATTGATGCGAAGACATTAAGTATACCGGTTGATCCAAATTCTCACTTAAAGACAGATGCAGAACAAAAAGAAATGTCTGTAGTACCATACTCGGCATTGATTGGATCATTACAATTTGCGGTAAATGTGACGCGACTGGACATTGCATTTGGAGTGAACCTGGATATCTGGATGCTCAGGATATCTGCGCAAAATCCAGGCCGTGAACATTGGCAAGCAGCAAAACGTATCCTGAAATATTTGAAGGCACTGTAGATAAGGGTATCATCTACAGAGGAAAAGCTTCATCTTGTAAACCGATATGCTACAGTGATGCTGATTTTGCTGGTGACGAGAATGAAAGGCGTTCTACAAGCGGATACGTCATGATCTTATGCGGAGGACCGGTGGCTTGGACATCACGAAGACAGAAGACAGTTTCGCTAAGTACAGCTGAAGCTGAACTAATAGCAGCTACGATGGCGACGCAAGAAGGAATGTGGATCCTAAAAGTGATAGCATCAGTACACAAGGTAGATGAGACAGAATTGGAGCCTATTCAACTGGACTGTGACAATCAAGCAACAATTGCTCTGACCAAAAATCCAGCTTTTCACCAAAGGACCAAACACATCAGCAAAGATTATTAGTTTGTACGTAAGGCTGCAGAAATGAAGAAAATAGTAATCAATTACTGTCCAACAGAAGTGCAACTGGCCAACATTCTGACAAAAGGATTACCAAGGGCTCGGTTCTGGAACTTGAAAGAATTACTGTCAATGAACACTAAGACCTCAGTGGGAGTATTGTAATATGAGTTCTCATGTTATCGACAGAGACTTTAGCACATTCATTATAGATGGCAGCATAGAATTTTTCCCTTTTGTTTGTTACGCTTCTATACCTTTTTTAACTAGAGCTTGGCTGCCTTTACCTTCGTTCGTTACTCAGAGACACTTTATTTTCAAGTTATTCTCAAGTTATATCTTGCAACACTGTAATCAAAGGAAACGCTAACAACATCTATCGTGCAATACTGAATCCAAGGAGCGCCAATGCACGTATAACGTGCTTTTAATGCGCGTACAATTGCATTGGCTTCAAAACAACATTAATTGTGTATTCAAAATGCGCACATTTAAACGCGTAATTAATGCAAATTGAGCATTCAATTTATAAATAACAGGTTTTATAAAATATTTAAATGAGTAGCTTCTGACTCATTATGAAACATTTTATTTAAGTTTTTAAATTTTATATAAGTTGAATTTTAAATAAATAGAATTTTAAATAAATGACATTTCTTCTTCTTCTCACGCCGCCGTATCCTTTCGAAGGTTGGCGATCCAAATGGCTAACGTTGCCCTAGAGACTGCCATCTGAAAAATGTCCACCGATGTAAAGCCAAATCATCTTCTTATGTTTTTTAACCATGAGTTTTGACGCCTTTCAATTCCAATGGATCTCTGGATTTTCCCCTCGATGATCAGTCGTAACAGCTCGTACTTTTCTCCTCTCATTAAATGCTCTATATATCGCGTCTTTTTCTTTTTAATGGTGAGCATAAGCTTCTTCTGCTTCCCCATAAGGTTGAGGACTTCCGCATTCGTTACTTTTTGCATCTATGATATCCGTAACATGCGTCGATATAAATACATTTCAAATGCATTCAATCTCTTCTCCATGATTGGGTTAAAAGTCCAACATTCGCAATTATAGAGCAGAACAGAGAAGACATAGCATCTGACCATGCGGATCCTGAGTCCCAGACTAAGATATGTGATCTCGTGAAGAGTTTTTTCATGCTCATGACGTTTTCCTAGCCTGCTCGATTCTTGATCTAATCTCTCTCCCGGAGTCACATTGGTTGTTAACGATAGTTCTTAGATATTTCAAAGATAATACCTGCTCAACCGCGGGTCCATTGATTGTCGGATGAACACGTATAGGTGATTTTGAAAATGCAAGAATTTTTGTCTTGGCAATATTTATGGATAGTCCATATCTTTCGCTGTGCCGCACTATACGATCTATCATGATTTGCAATTCAGGCATGTTGTCTGCTAGTACTACTGTGTTGTCAGCGTATTTGATGTTACTAATTGTTCTGCCGTTTACCTTGATTCCACCGACGACACCATCCAGGGCTTCTCTGAAAATTGCTTCTGAGTAAATATTAAAAAGGAGCAGCGACAGAACACACTCCTGTCGTACTTCTCTTTTGATGAATACATCTTCCGAAGTTGTTTGCTCTAGTCTGATTTCTGCTGTTTGATACCAATATAGATTTGCGACAATACGCACCTTATCTCTGTTAATTCCAGTAGCTTTCAGGATCTCAATTAATATTATGGTGTTTGACGCAATCAAATGCTTTTCGGTAGTCAATAAAACAAGCGAACACGTTTACGTTCATATCAAAAGCGTTTCTCGCGTGCCAAAGCCGGTTTGGAATCCAAATTGAGCCTCATCAATTTGGCATTTACATTTGTTTGCACTGCGACGCTATTTTATACGGCCGCAAGGCTATTATGCGCGACCGTACCGATATACCGCGCTACAAATATGTTGAGCGAGTAGCAGAGCAAAATACAACCTCCAAAAATGTTGGGCGCCAGGTGTGGAGAAGGCCACACCACCTTTGACTCTAAATACGCGAAACTCCACAATACTTTACTCTCAATACGCTAACTAACTCGAAACTCTCTCAATGTTCATAGGAGCCCCAAAGACTCCAAATACTCTAACTCCAATACTTTGCTCTTATCGCTCGCGACGGCTGCTCAATCAGCGGTAGAGGGTCGGGGTTCAAGGATCGTACAACTTTAGGAGACGTTGACAGTGGTTAGGCGAGGCACACGTACAAATAATTCGGAGGCGATAAAATAAGAAAAGCGATAATATATTGTATAGCCAGATAATTGCCATCAAGTTCAAGACTCGGGTGTTATACGCCTCGAGAATCTTCAGCCTGTTTACGTTAGGGCTAGAGGCGCGGAATGCGGGACAATATTTATTATGCGAGAGTCACGTCTTGATCACGCGCTCCTTCAACGCGGGTCTGCTCAAAGTGGCTCGAATAAATATTATTCGCCGGACAATTAATATGCGTAAGGACAGAAGATTCGCTATTACTATACGCCGCCGATTAATATCCCCGAACCGACGATACGCGCGAAATAGAGAACTCAAAGATGGAATATTGGTCGTACAATGAACAATGCACCTAAACGGAATATTTCTCGCGAAAAGAACGATACACGCAAAATAAATGTTTCTCGCAGAATGAACGATACACGCAAAATAAAGGTTTCTCGCAGAATGGACGATACACGCCGTAAGCACGTGATACTCACGCCCGACTCACTCCGGGGCACGTAATACTTTCAGCCGGAGTACATCATCCTTTACATCTCTGAACGGTAATTGCGGCCGTTTTTCGGTCACATCATCCGGAAAGGCTCCCTCCAGATCCGTTACCCCGACTCACACTTCCCGTACCGGGCGCGGTAATTAACGTATCAGGAAGCCGGCACGCCCCATAATGACCGTACGCGTGGAAAGCACGCACGACTCAGATCGCAAAATACTCGAAACTAACTCTAACGGGAACGCTGATATCTTACACGGTACGCAAATCGATAGACGCAAAACTAATACGGAAAACGGAATACTCTAAACGGTAATTTAACTCTAATGACTGTTGAGCCGATCCGCGAGGTTTGATCTCGCAACACGCGCCACACTCATAATGCGCGGCCGGTGCCACGCGGTCGCTCGTCGTTACTTGATTACCTGCAAAATCTTATACCACACCGGTCGAGTCGGGAAGAAACGGACGCCCCTTCGGTATTCTTACGGGGAGTCAGCGGGCGGGCTATGTCTTACCCGTAGAAACGAAACGAAAAGGCAATAATCCCGGCAAGGGATTCACGGCAATGGCGCGTAGGTAAGGAAACTCTCAAGCAAACCTACGCGTCTCTCTCAAAAATAACGCAAAACGGTACCCGACAATCCGCCCCGCTGTTCCCCGATATCTGAGGTCCGGGATTGCTGGTCGTTTACATCTCGTCCTTACTTCTTTCGCAACGTAACTCCTAGGGCCGCCGCCTTCGCTTATTCTCGGCGCAACGGGAAGGCTCTCGCCGTACGTCAGTCCACGCTCGCGATCGACCCAACAGTGCCGGGATCATTTCCGCGGCTTCGACTCGCGGCCCCCTAAATCGGGGCGGATGGCGCCACGCTGCCCAAAACGGGCCTCCCGGCCTCTTCTTCCTGAAAACTATTAACTAGGCAGTACGCGCGCAATATAAAGGCTCGAGTAACGAAGACTGTGACGTGCACACGGTGCAACGTCACAGCACCACTGAAGTTTTGTTGCGCGGGCGTAACTCCGCTACTCCGATGGTTTCGCTGCCGTCTCGATCGCGATGGGCCCACTAGTACAATATAGGCGGGGAAATGACTGAGTATCACAATTATCGTTTAATCCGGCCAAGCCGGAAGTCCTTATTTCACACAAAAAGCGGAAGTACGCCTGAGACTTGCTGTCGCACACGCGAGTCCGCAAACTTGCGTTGCTCCGCAACCGCGATGAGTGTCGGAAACGCACAGTATCTTTGATATAATGGAGCGGACGCGGATAACTCACGCGGAGAATTTGCTTAGCCAAAGCGGCTGAGTCGCGAGAGCGCACGATAGATCGACGGCACGTGGTAGCACGGCGTGAGGTAGACGTGGTCTGGCCGGCGAGCGCTGACTTCCGGGATCGCAAATTCGGAATTTCGGCGATGGCCAATCGCGACCGACTTGCCATCGCGTTAGGGATGCTATTCGCGACAAACGGCCCTTCGCGACAATAGGAGCGCAAGAACGCGGGCCACGCGCCGTTGGATGTCGCCATCGATCCGCCCATCGATCGCATCTATCGGGTGATCGCGATAATAGTTGATTCTTCGCGGAATCTCGAACAACATTTTTTATAAATACGGGTATGAATTATCCTGAGAAATATTTTGAGGACATGTGACATGAGGCTTATCATACGGTAGTCTTCTTAATGAGAAGCATAAGCCTTCTTTGGGAGAGTAATAAACGTTGACCTCAGCCAGTCGGGGGGAATTTTTCCTGAATTATATATTGCATTGAAAATCGAAGTAAGGAGGTCCCGCACCTTCCTGCTCCGCTATCAATTTAACAACTTCACCGTAAATGTTATCCGGGCCGGTAGCCTTTCCGTTCTTCTGGGCTTTTATTGCATGTATAACTTTATTTTTGGTTATTTCTGGGATCTGTCATCATTAAAAAGTTCTTCTACGTAGCTTTCCATCTTTGAAGTTTTGCCTCAATTTTTGTTATTATTTTGTTGTTATCATCCCTTAGAATTGGTGCGTCGCGTTTCCGTGCATTGTCTGTGAGCTCCTTTACTTTTTTATGTATGTTGAACATGTCATGTTCATATCATGTTCATGTTATGAACATGTCAAGCGCCGTCATCGCAGATCCATGACGACTGAATTATGATCGCTGTACACATCCGCGCCAGGATATGTTTTCACTATTTGTACATATTTCTTAAATTTTACTCCTATTAAGATGAAATCAATCTGGTTTCTCATGGTCTTTCCTTGAGTGTCCGCAGGTGATCTCCAGGTGTATAATCTTCTGGGATGTTGTTTGAAGAATGTATTGGCAATACAGATGTCGTTTTTATTGCGCAAAACTGCACAAGTCTGTCTGCTGTGGTATTTCTCTCTCCTAGGCCGTACTCTCCCACAGCAATACCATCTCCTCCACGACTAATTTTTGCGTTATAATCACCAATAACCAGTGTTGTCTCTCCCTTTTTTGTGAGCTTCATAGCTTCAGCCACTTTGCTGTAAAAATTTTCTATCTCTGCATCTATTTTGTCATTTGTTGGAGCATATATTTGTATAATATTCATTGTTCGGCATGAGGTTTGTAATTTTAATAACATGACTCGATCACTTAGGGGCACAAATTCTATGATTGATTCTGCCACCTCGTCAGTGACAAGCACGGCTGTTCTATATCTGGATCGGATCCTCCCGAATAATAGATGACTTCTTTATTTGTTTTCCGTATTCCAGATCCAGGCCATCGGACTTCACTAAGACCCAGGACATCAATATTTATTCTAGACATTTCCGCTTCTACATTTGCTAATTTTCCTGCCATGTACAAGCTGCGCACATTCCAGGTTCATACTCTTGTGTTATATATTCCAATCTTATCTTCGTTATGCTTAATAGTAGACTACGAGAAGATTCTTAGCACCCTCTTCTCATTTAAGAGGTGCCTCGGACTGAGGGGCGTGTTGTTGTTTTCGTTAGCCATTAAGATTTTTTTGGAAAATTAGTGCAGTATGAGTTCCGTTCCTTTTCTGTACCGCAGTGCGGAAGCCGTTTCGCTATTATAGCTCCGCTTTCCGGTACTCAGTATTCCACCGCTTTGAAGTTTCACCTTCCACGCTGTAACCTGATTTTAGTGAAACTGCTGCCTTTCACCAGTACTAGTTTTGGTCCGCCCCGGGTATTTCATTTCCCCGGACCACTCATATCTGAGAGGCATTCCCCGATCCGCCAACTGGGGAGGCGCCCGATGGAGGGTCTAGCAACCTCACACATTTATCATGTCAAAAATAAAGATTTTCTTTAAATAAAAATGTTCTTTTCTTCTGTGATAGCTGTACTAAAATATGCTCACAGGCAATGCTTAAAAGCCGGGGACGAAGAAAAATTCTAATATAGTACGGAGTTCACTAGTTGTCCGATTGGGCTCCTCGATCAAGAAGCGCAAGTGCACTTTTTGGTATGCGCTTCCATTGTTATTAATCAAAGGATAATCGGGATAAAGGTGGTGAACAAAAGGATTATAACTTCTGAGAACTTAAAGAGTCTATATAACATTGAAAAAATTCTTGTACAGAGACACGTTGTAACGCGCACGCTTGCTACCGACCGACGACTATTACCCGTCCTCTCACCTACGCTCTCGGCGGCAGCGATCACGCAGTACTATTACCCTAAACCTAGAACCTTTTTAACATCCATAATATGCATTAAATGCGCATAGAATGCGGGACAAATACATTTAATGCAAAGTTTAATGTACATTCAAAGCGCATTATACGCGCATTGGCGCTCCTTGGGAACTTATGTTTAAAATTAAGTCATTCGTCAATTAAAAACATAAATAATAATAATGTAATAAAACATTATTTTTATTAAGCTAGTTGAAGTTTAGAACGTTCTTGGAGCGATTTTTTAGAAATGATTTCTTTCATTTCTCCATGCATAGAGAACTTCTAACATAATGAGTGCCGCACACATACATAAAATATATAAAAAACCGAGCCGATACACACTGCTGAAGACATCTTTGTAATCAAAAAGCCTACCTCCAGATCACATTAGACATTCTTGCTACGCTGAATATAATTTGTTCTAGATTTCTTTTGGCACAGAAGAATTTCTGAGAAATGGAACAAATCATTTATAAAAAAATTGCTCTAAAAATATTCCGAACTTTGAATAGCTGGAACAATAATTAGGAATTTTTATTATCTACATATTATATAAGTACGCGTGGATATTTCAGATTAAACGGAGCACTTCCGGATCTCGACTGTTAATAAACTATTACTTTTCTGACGTAATGGATGTTAAAGATTGTTCTCACAATTGTCTATTTTGGCACAAAACGCGGGAGCAATCGTTTAAAAAAATGCCCTCTTTTATTTGAAAATCCTTTCCGTCATTTTCTGAGCAATTTTTCTAGTCTCTGTTTCTTTTCTTTTCCTTTTTATTTCTTCTGTGTTTATTTCCACTTTTTCCATCATTTCTTTTCTATTCACAAAAATTATAAATTATTTATTATGTATACACGTATCTATGCATATATATATTCATATGTATGTTATTGTATTATATATATGATAAAATTGAGCTGCCAAAATGTCTAATTAATTAAATTATTAAATTATTATATTTTTAATTGTATAATATATACGTTATGTACATATCTACATAAATACATACATACATACGTATTCAGATGCATATACATAGGATACTGCCAATCGGCATCGCGGAAAAGCGGCAATGAATTCAACTATTGATTTAACACGGTTTTTTTATATAAAGGATAAAATACTATAATTTTGTACGAATGGTAACAAATACCGATTTGTTTTTACAGCTATAAAATCTATTATAATTATGGCTAATTAAAATTTGTACTTTTTAGTTAAATGTTACAAGTTTTTACACAAATCTTCCAAAATTGATCTATTATTAATAACTTCTTAGTTCGCAGAAGTCAAAAGTCACTTGTGTGTTTTTTTTTATATAGTCTGCTGTAAGATATCCAATAGAAAAATACATAAATCTACAATTTATGTAGATTTCTAGTATATTTTCTCATAATAAAAAATCATCACGCGCTATAAGAAGCCAGTGATAAGCCTGATTATGATATTCTTCGCTGCGGATCGGCTTAAGTAATCCTTCTGGTATCATGTAGTGCAGAGGTCTGCGAAGGGATTTTTGATAAATTATTGGATACGTCTTACTTATTTATTTACATATTTTTAAGCTTAAACTACAATTGTAGTCTACTGTACTTAAATGGATATAGAAACGTGTAGAATCAATACTTGTTGTAGTTCGACGTTGTTGAACTGAAAAATTCCTAGATTCCTAAGTCGCAGAAACTATGCACTAAAAAAATACAAAAATTTACAAAAGTGTTCCAATTTTAACATTTTCGTGTAGATTTTTATAGCACTCTTTAAATTCATGTAAAATATCATAGATTCTGGCAATTATATTTTAGAGTTTTTTGTAATATACTTTTATTTATTTTTTTTTTTTTAGAATTTTGTAGAAATATTTTCGGCACATATTTACGAAATATCGCAATAATTTATATAATGTACTACTGGTTCACTATTGGACTACCTTACTACTTTTAAACTTTTTGAGAAATAAAATATAGAAAAACATTCTATTAAACAATATTTTTTCGCGTTTAATTGATACATGTATGTATTTTGTTTGTCTTTTTTAATTTTTTAAAAAGGTAATATTTTAACATATCACACTTTTTTTTAGCATTCAACGTTTTGTAAACATCACGTACACTTAGCGCGAGATATCAATAGTAACGTGACTTTTGATCATCAATTTCGTCATTTCTGTAAATTTTAAGTTTACATTTTCTGTTACTCCATTTTATTTTAACTCGACCTTCCACTTTCTCTTTCTCTCAAACACGTTTTTAAAGTAATATAAACTTCTTAGCCGGTGACTTTCGTGATCAAGGGGAACTAGTTACGTACATTCGACAAGACATGGGAAATGTTCGAATGTTTCGAAAATCGAAGATCATGGATTTTTCTATCACAAATGGTACGACTCCATGATATATGCTTAAAAATATGTTCGTATTTTTTTCGGCTTTTTACCACGTTATAAACAATAAAAATAAAATAAAAACTAGAGCTCGGAATACCCGGGTATCCGGGTACCCGCCCGTTCGCCCGTTACCCGTTGTATACGGATCTGGACCGGTTCCGCGGGTACCCGGGTAATTCGGGTAGCGGGTACCCGTATCGATTCGGGTACCCGCTACCCGTGTCAATACGGGTACTTGTTATACCCGCGTCAGTACGGGTACCCGAATCGAGGCGGGTATAACAGCGTATGCCACAAATATCTGCGCGGCGTATTACACGGAGACGCGTATACGCAAAGTAATAAAATATAAATTCTCACACGCTTCAAAAATATATTAAATATATGAAAGAATGCTTTTATATTAACCCTTCGTTTTTTCGATACCTTCTAGTGCATACGTGAGTCTGTCATGTTCAACGCTCCCTACCTTAAAGTATTTTAAAAAATCTGAAAAAATTTATAAAACATCTGTCTACATTGTAGTTGACAATTTTATAATTTTTTGATAACCATTTGTTTATTTAATATTTGATTTTTAATGAACTTTCAATAATATTAGCAAAATTATTACTTATAAAAAAGATATTACGTCTAGTGCATACATGGGTCTGAGACGTCCGTGCGAGACTTAATTTGCTCGGTATTCGGCGATATATTGATCTTTCGTAACAGCTCTGGGTCCCTCTTGAGTCCCTTTTCTCACTTGCTTTTTTAGAAATGGAGGCAGGCTTGCCAGTTTTACAGTTACGAGCAGATATTATTTTGGCTCGGACGCCGTAGACTCACGTATACGGAAAGTTAAATATGCGTTACACATTATGTGGATAAATAGCTATATGTGTGTAATTATATTTGAAATTTCTATAAATTGCTTTACGTGTAATTTTATATATTTTCTTATTTTACATGCATATATATCTTTTTAAAACCAGTAATATAATTATATATGATATAATACTATCATTATTTTATACAGAGCGCCTTATATATCTTTCTAAAACCAGTAATATAATTATATATGATATAATACTATCATTATTTTATACAGAGTGCTCCGGATTTTACCCGACAAACTGCGAGAGTATATTCTACAAGTGCAAATAAGAAAAAAATTTTATATGAA
>NW_020220045.1:400-1976 GCF_003070985.1 Temnothorax curvispinosus | reverse complement strand
TATTTGGAATAATGATCGACCTTCTTCAACGAGATATTGCAGAGCAATACAATTTGAATACACAAAAGAAACTGCTGAAAAAATAAAAAGTGAAAAGCAACGTATGGATGACGAAATTGCTCAATTACGAGAAACAGAAATAGAAAAGTTCGGAACCACATTCAAAATAAATCATCAAATGATATTTACGATGACAGACGGTAAGGTAGTTCAAGCTGTAACCCACACGCCTTCATCATCTTCGTGCTTCATTTGCGGTTCCAAACCATCTCAAATGAACAACTTAACAGAAATTAATAAAAGGTCTAACAAAGAAAAGAAGCACTCAAATTAGGAATGTCACCCTTGCACGCACGAATCAAATTCATGGAATGTATATTACATATTGCCTACAATTTGTCTTTCAAGAATAAGTGGTCAACAACGCCATAAACACGCGTTCAAAAAG
This sequence comes from Temnothorax curvispinosus, assembly GCF_003070985.1. Lineage (NCBI taxonomy): Eukaryota > Metazoa > Arthropoda > Insecta > Hymenoptera > Formicidae > Temnothorax > Temnothorax curvispinosus. The sequence goes on along the minus strand of NW_020220045.1, from coordinate 1,528 downwards.
AAGAAACAAAAAAAGAATACAAGACGCTTTTTATAATAAACTTGAACCGAGGGTAGACATCGTTAAACAAGGTTCCGGATCATCTAATGACGGAAATACTTCTCGAAGATTTTTTGCTGATCCAAAAATCACAACAGAAATAACTGGAGTTGACGAGGAATTGATCAGAAGATTTTCCACAATATTACAAACGATTAATTGTGGTGAAGAAATAAATTCAGAAAAATTCGGTTCTTATGCGTACAAGGCAGCGGAAATATTTATTGAAAAATATTCTTGGTACTTTATGCCAATTACCGTTCATAAAATTCTTCTTCACGGTAAGGAAATTATAGAAAATGCCTCGGAAAATGCAGCGTTACCTGTTGGGACATTATCGAAAAAAGCTCAAGAGGCAAGAAATAAGGACTATAAACGATATCGACTTAATCATAGTAGAAAATGTAGCCGTCTGTTTACAAATAAAGATGTTATGCATATGATGCTTGTGTCATCCGATCCGTTAATAACTTGTTTAAGAAGTAAACCACATCAAAAAAATTTAGACTTAAGCGATGAGACGCAAGAATTACTTTGCTCTTATACGTAAATTAAATGTAAATTGAATTTTTATTTAATTTTAATCAAAAACTTGTTCCTATCATTAATTTTTAATAAATATACATTTTTGCTATTTTTATAAGTCAACATTGAAAGGTTCTATGATCATTCATTGCACATATTTCACAAGTAACATAATTTTTTTCGCGATTCGCGCAAACGGCTTCACTGTGCGCCACGGCCGCAGCATATCCCCTCTAACTGGCTAGTTCGGACACGAACCATTAGCACGGACGCAAACCATGTGCGGTTACCGAGCGAAACGACGTAGTTGAGTTGCACTTTCTCAGGCGGTGCGTCGGAAAATGCGACACAGAAAAATTGACGAAAAATGCCGAGGTGGACCTAAACAAATTTAGCCCCCCCAAGTGGATTATTGATATATTTTTTTTACCAATGGTGGTTGATTGGTAGTATTTGGTACCGTATTCAAAACGTTCGGTAGTTTCTCGTTTTTCTACACGGAGAGAAAAATCTTACTTCTGTGGTATGAGCGCCTCCCATGCATAAAAAGCATGTAGCGCTTCC
>NW_020220045.1:0-300 GCF_003070985.1 Temnothorax curvispinosus | reverse complement strand
GACGTAGTTGAGTTGCACTTTCTCAGGCGGCGCGTCGGAAAATGCGACACAGAAAAATTGACGAAAAATGCTGGGGTGGCCTCTCTCAGGTTTCTCTCTGGTGGTACTATGGTTATTGGTTCATAACCGGAGATCCATCAGGGAGTTAAGAAGAAGAAGAAGATGTCATAAGACGTCGGCGTTAGTAGAAGAAGGAGTATCTTAATATAAAATTTTCACATTTTGACTTTGCGTCGCAATATCTCCGCTCGTAGGGTACGTAGCGGAATATTATAAGAGAAACTCCCCCCCCCCCCCCCC
>NW_020220044.1:0-3765 GCF_003070985.1 Temnothorax curvispinosus | reverse complement strand
ATATTCTAATTTGTTATAAGTGATAGGTATTTCAAAAATTTTATGATTTAGAAATAGTGTACTCATATGCAGTTGATGTTTAGTAGCCATAGTTAAAGGCAAATTGATTCTATTATTTGACAATAATGCACTTTGTTTCAATGGCCAATGTTTAGCTTCGAAACGCATTGCCCATATATGAATTAAAGGACCTGCAATTTTCATTATATAAGCATAATGAATCATAAAATGGTGTTTTGGTTTCAAAGCGTCTTTAAAAAGTTTGACATAAATATATGATGTTTTTCAAGTAAATTAATATCATCATTGTTAATAGTCGATTGTAGCACAATCGTAACTATCTGTCTTAATAATATATATAATTTCCAACAGATGTTTCTTCGTGGAACGAGATCACCGAAAATTAAACATGCATTTAAAATGAAACACTTCATTTCCGCAGCCGACATTTTTATATACTTGTTTTCTAATTGTAAATCTATTATGAGTGGAGGTTTATTATCGTTATCCGGATATTTAAAAAATTTTAATTTAAAATTAAGAGCTTCTAAAGTAAACAGTTTTTCAATACAAATTAATTGATGTAAAATATGTCCCATGTCATAATTGCAGACACCTTCAAACAAATCGTGCATTATGTCAACACAAAAATTGTCTGTAACATGGAAATCAAGAATATCGTTCCAAACACTTTTACTTTAATTCCCGTTTTTTGTACATTATTTTGTATAACGTCAAAATTATAATTTTCCTTATTGCGCAATAAACAATTATTTTGATTACATTGCGTCCTTGATATATTTTTCGTGACAGAATGTACAGAAAATGTCTGAATTGAAGCTTGTCGTAAAACCAAGAATCGAATTTAATCCTAAGTTATCACCAATTATTAAAGCAAATTTGAATAAAATAGTAATTTATTTCTCATTAATATTAATTTCGATTCCTTCAGTTGTTAAACTATTTAATTGTTTAATGACATGTCCGTATATAAGTTCAGCTCTGTACTCCTGTACATCATTGGAATGAACAATTTGAACAAGGAATATAGTGTCAAGCTTCGATCGAATTTCTGGTGGTAAACACGGCAAGGAAATGTACATTCCAGACATTTTGTAGAGAGTTGCATGTGGTGAGCCCAAAGGATTACCACATTCAAAATCATCTTCATATAAAAACAGAGGCAAAGTAATTTCGCTTGATTTCGAAGTTTTTGATTTCCAAAATTTAGTTTGCATAATATTAGATATACTTTTTTCTGAATCTAATTTTGTTAAGTAATCAATAGTTTTTGTAAAAATGTTAGGTATTTCAAAAAATGTTTTTAAAATAAGTGCTATAGAAATGACAGATCCACAATTTTTTACATATTTTATTGCGTTTATATTTAATTCTTCTCGATAACCATACGTAATAGTTTCAGAGTCTATGAGACAATTACGTTTACGTAATTCTGCGAAACATTTATGCTCTGTATTTAGTTGTAAAAAGCTTGATTGAAGATCATTGATTCGTGTTTGAAATTCATCTAAAGAGGATTCATCAATATGTTTTATAACAAATTTTTTTAATGAATTTAGGAACTCACTATTTAAAACTTCTTGAAATAAAGTTATTATTTTTTCAGCTTGAATACGGCTCAATTTAATATCGCCATAAAGAGTTGCTGCAATCTTCAATGTGTTTTCAAAAAATGACGATTTTTCGACATTTTTAGTTAAGTTAGATAAAATATATTTATAAATCGTAATAAAATCTTCTGACTCTTTCAACTCACAATTGTCATAATTGGTATTTGCATTATAATTACAAGTATCTACTGATGCATTATAATTATAAGTATCAACTGATACATTTACATTATAATTACAAGTATCTGCTGATATATTTGCATTATAATTACAAGTATCTACTGATACATCAATATTTCTAGATAATTTATTATTACATTTTCTGTAATGATTACGAAGAGAACTCCAATTATTGAACGTCCTATTGCATAAACTTCCAGCACAGGCATAAGTAACAGTTTTTTTTATTATGGAAATAACGCATATGATAGTGCATTAATTTTCCCGCTAGTAACTTTGAACATTCAGTACAACGAGCTTCCATTGTATTTAATAATAAATAAAACAAAATAATTCTATATCTTTTTATTTTAACAAAACTCTAAAAGTTAAGAAAATAGGAAATTATTCACTATGTGTATCTGAAAGTTCAAAAGAGCATGAAGTTTCTAATGATTGTACAGCTGTCGAAAATTCGCATTCGGTATTTTCGCAACTTATATTTTCTAAAGAATCTCTCACCCATTTGACGCTTTGATAATGTCTTTTTACTTTTTTGAATTCATTTTCTTCTTCAATATATATCCAAACTGCTTCACATGAGACGGGATATGCAGCATTTAAAACATAAAAAGATTTCCAACAAAAAGCTACGGCACTAGTAACATCTTGAAATTGATATTTTTCTCTCTCTCTCTCTCTCTCTCTCATCATTGATTATAACATTTATAACATAAGCAGCTTCAACTTTTTGTACAGATAATATCACAATCACGAAAGGTTGCAATGTTAATTTATAAATCTCATCAATTTTCGATGTGTAGAAAGTACTTTTTCAATGTCAGTTATCACCTATACACAAAAAATAGAATTTAAAAAATTAAGTTAACATTATGACAGTAAAATAAAATGATAAACCTTACATTTATCCAAGTAATAAATCCATCAGATTGTTCTTTATAAGATAGTTTCCATTGCTTTTTTGGTAAACTTGTTTTTTTTAGTACTGGTTTGAATAAATATAGAAAAACTTGCCAGGCTAGTACATCTGGTGATACTTTATCTTTATCTAAATCTTTTAACAAATTTGATCCTGCTGGTTGTTTGGTTGCCAACTGGAATATTTTTGGATGCAAAGCTGGCCACTTTTCTTGTAAAGCATTGATGTGTGTTATGTTTAGTAATTGAAAATCTAATTGAATCAATAATATTCCTAACGGTGGACGCAACTGTGGATATCTGTTAAAATACTCTGCAATATTATTTCCACAAGTATTCTTGCGATAGACGAAAGTTTTTTCCCATAAAAATGAAATTTTCTTGTAATCATCTAAAGACGTATTAGCCAATTCAGAAACAAATAACTCGGATTCCTTCTCAATTTGCTTTTCTATATTTTTAGCTTCTTCTTGTTCAAAATCTTTTACTGCTGCTTTTATTTTCCTAATTGCATTCGTACAATGGTAATATAACTTTCCTGAAGCTGATCTGCCGTTTTTAGAAGGTGCGTACCATTTTTTAACGTCTTCCTTACACCATATACTTATTATTTTATGAGCCCAGAATAGAAACTGTTGTCTAGAAATTTTACAATATATTAATGCGTTATTATTAAAGTATTTATTTCTATATATCTTGACTTGTTTTTGTTTTAAAATACTTTACTTTAATTTATTTTCCTTATTCAAAAGATGATCAATTATAATTTTTGCCAAATCAGTAGAATAATTCAGAAGAGATGATTGCTTTAATAAGTATTTTTCTTGTACTGATTGTTTCAGCAGTACTCGTAAGCACTAAAAAAAGTATTTAATAATTATTTGTCACATTTCGGTAAAGTAATATTATACATATAAAAAATAAAATACGGATTTACCGTTCCAGATGCTTTTAAATAAGAAGGAAATTCACTTGTAATTTTAGAATGAAGTTCACTTGTGATTTTAGAATTACATTCATCTGTTATCTACAAAAA
>NW_020220043.1:0-7762 GCF_003070985.1 Temnothorax curvispinosus | reverse complement strand
ACGTCATCCATTATCGCAACCTACAGCAGTGCACGCGACACGGCATTCGGGTCACAAAGATACATCGCGTATTGCAATTCACTCAATCTACGTGGCTCCGCACTTACATCGAGCTCAATACGAAATTTAGAACACTGGCCAAGAACGATTTTGAGAAAAATTTATATAAATTGATGAACAACGCGGTTTTCGGGAAAACGATGGAAAATGTTCGCAATCACGTCGATGTAAAATTACTGACAAAGTGGAAAGGTAGATGCAACGCAGAGGCACTGATCTCGAAACCAAATTTTCATAGCAGGAGCGTGTTTTCGGAAAATCTGATAGCCGTTGAACTGCGAAAACTCGAGGTTAAATTTGACAAACCTATTTACGTCGGCATGTGCATTCTCGACATATCGAAAGTCTGTTTGTGCAAATTTCATCACGAGTACATGTCTCCCCTGTATGGTGACATGTGTAGAATTATGTACACCGATACGGACAGCCTTATATACCACATCGAGTGCGAGGATGTGTACAAGAACGTGAAACGCGATATCGTTAGATTCGACACGAGCGATTACGCGATCGACAACGCGTACGGTATAACGCTCGAGAACAAAAAAGTGCCGGGCTTGATGAAGGACGAGAATAACGGTGCGATCATGACCGAATTCGTTGGACTCAGGGCGAAGATGTACGCGTTGAGAGTGGATGGTAAGAAAGACTGTAAAAAAGCGAAAGGTGTCAAGAGCAACGTCATAGCGCGTACTATAACGTTCGACGATTACACGAGATGTCTGCGAGACGAAATTGAAATGACGCGACGGCAATCCTGTATACGATCGAAGTTGCACAAGGTGTACACCGTGTCCGAAACAAAAATCGCTCTGAGTCCGTACGACGATAAGCGATACGTTATACCAGATTCGACCGATACGTTACCGTGGGGACATTACCGAATACCTTTGTAACGTACGCATGTATGTATGCATGTATGTAATAGTATAACGTATGCAGTAGTATATGTATGTAATAGTATAACGTGACGTATTGTGAGTATTATATTACAGTATTGGAATGAATATTAATAAAGATATGACACATGTGTATTTCATATTTTTTACGTACTTTATATGTACTTCATATTTCAAACATTTTACATGTATTACATATTGCATTTTTATGTTGTTGCGGCCCCAATTAAAATGTTATAATAAAATAAGAATAGCGTTAAGAAAGACCGAGAATAACAATAGGTAACGCGACCGCGAAAGCCCGAGAGAATTACGCAACGCCGAATCAGCAAAAGATGAGTTGCGCGATCGGCCCAGATACGATCGAGCAACTCAGCGATATCGAAGGACAAGACGAGGATTGAAAAGAGAGATTGAAGCGACAACAGGAGACGAGAGGGCAATTGGAGTCTCGAAGCGACGGGCGTTTAACGCGAATAATCATTGTAACTCAAAGTGGATTAATTAAAGTTGTCATTTATTGCAAAGTGTTGTTAATAAATCCCGCCTCCTCCGTGGATAAACGATCCCTGGTGTCCCGCCGTAAAAAGAGGGCACAACAAAATGGTGGCAGCGTGAGGGATCCAGTGGCAGGAAGACGGGAACGGCAGCTGAAACAGAAAAATAAGTGAATCAGTGAGGCAGTGCAACATCCTCAACGGAGACACAGGCTGCCAGATTCAAAAACAGCGGACAACACGGTAGCGGCCGACGAGGGACAAGCGAGCAGCGTAACCCGAGAAGGCGCCGACCTACCTCAACGGAGGCTCACCGACAGATAAGGCGGCACGAGCATCCACCAGCAATATGCGACTAGCGACTGTAATGTAAGTCGATTAAGCAAAGTATGTAAAGCGCAATCACCGTAAATGTCGGAAAACGAAAATCCACCTGCGGAACAAAACCAATCGTGGCTCCATAGCGAGACGTCACGACGAGCGCGTAGAAATAGACCGCTAAGCCCCGTGCAAACGACCGAAGAAGGCGTAAGCGATAATCGCGAAACCGTGCGTAGAAATTTAGACGCGTACTACTCAAGCGAAAGCGAATCAGAATCGGAATTACACCAGAACAGCGTAATCGAACGCGAACAAATCGACGATTCCGTTATAATTTTAGACGCGAGAGTAATAGGACAAAATAACTGCCCCGACGAAAATAGACTCCACCCCTCACACGCGCACGCACAATCCGAAGACGCGAACAGTACGACCAGTAGGCGAACACACAGACGAGAGTTCTCATTGACCTCGTATGATAGCAGCGTATTTGACCCGCAAGAATATTATTCTGCCCCGAGACACGTGAACGTAATCGAGATGGCGGAAGCAACAAATAGCAACCACGACGCGAATAACGTAAATGACAACGCGCCGATAACCCCAGAGGAAATAGACGAAGAAATAAACCGTTTTAATCAAGTGCTATCACAAAGAGGCACCCCGGCGAATCACCGTAACCGGATACCCGCACGGGCCGAACCGCCGCGAGACGATAGAGATTCCATTCTCGACGAGATATTAAACGGAATCCGTAACTTACAAAATCGCGTAAATCAACTAGAAACGGCGAATCCTGAACGCCGCGAATTTCACGCGAGACGCGAGCCAAGTAACCTCCCGTTCGAAGTAACGTACGGAAGAACGTCATATGATATTCGGAACCAAGCGGAGCGCGCAATCGGATATCTACGTTTAAAAGAGGCCCGAGACATGATACCTGAGTTCGACGGAATCTCGAGTAAATTACAAAAATTCTTAAGCGCCGCGTCATATGCAATGAAAAACATAAATCCTATGGAAGAAGGAACGCTATTAGAAGCAGTGCTATGCACAAAGCTAAAAGGAAGAGCGATGATAGACTTTCAAACGCGAGAGATAAGAGATTTCGCACAACTAAAGAAGGAATTAGAAGTTTGCTATTTGAGCCGCAAAAGCACAACACACTTACAACTAGAGTTTAATATACTCAAGCAAAAACCCGGAGAAAACGCAAGAGCATTCGGATTAAGAGCCGATAAGCTAGCGATGGAGCTATACGACTCCATGATAGAGGGAAGAAATCACACCATAGAAAGCAAGCGAACTATATTAGAAACGATTCAACAACAGGCATTACAGAATTTTCAATTAGGATTGAGAGACGAGATCAAGTTACTTGTCCGAGCGCAGCATTTCGCAACATTGCAAGAAGCGATTGCCGGAGCGAGCGCCGAAGAAAAAGTAAACGGGCCGAGTGGAATTCCGCCGCGTCCCAAAAATAATTATGCGTACTCGCCGCAACCGCGCGATAACCGATCGACGTTACAATGCCAAAAATGCGGAAAATACGGGCACCTTGGAAGGGAATGTCGTACCAATAGATATGCGAACCGTTTCTCCTTACCGAAACCCGATAGGACACCCCGCGTAAACGCGATAGATAAAGTCTGCAATTACTGCAAGAAGGCAGGACACATGCGCGAAGAATGTTGGTTGTTAAATGGTCGACCAAATAAAGAAAGGACAAACCACAACAAACCTAATAATCCGCGAGGACAAAATAAAAATTTTCACCCGAAAACGAATGGCCCGAGAAAAAAGGACAGTAATTCAGCCGCGAATAGCGATGAGGAAGATAAAAAGGACACAAAGCAGCGCCGACCGGCGTTAGAGTATCAGGTGTCACACCTGACGAACAAGCCGCGAAAGCATGCAGGGCTGGACTTAATCACTCTGCCCATGCGAGAAGCGAAGCGCGAAAAAATAAATTTACTGTTCGATACCGGAGCGGCCGTATCAATAATAAAAGTAAAACATTTGAAAAGCGAAACAATGATAGAAGAGGATAAAATGGCCCTTACAGGAGTAACAGGTCACAAAGCCCATACAATTGGAAAATTTACAGCAACTATTGACTTGAAAGATAGAAAGATCAAGCACACGATATATGTCGTCAAGGATGATTTTCCGATAGAATACGACGGAATACTAGGCGTAGATTTTATAAAGAAACATCGAGCGTCATATAGTTACGAGTCGAGCGCAATACGCATAAGGAATAGCACATTAAAATTATATCCGTATAAGAAAATGGTTTTGAAACCGCGAAGCGAGACAATAGTGCAAGTCGCGACCGATAAAAATTCACTAGGAATAATACAGGCAGAAGAGACAATGCCAGGAGTGTTCATAGGAAATTGCCTAGTGATGCCAGAAAACTTTCTATGTCCGGCAAGCATACTAAATACGACGGAGAAGACAGTCGAAATACTAATGCCGCAAGTAACATTAGAAGAGTTAGAGCAAGAAGAAGCAAAAGAGATAGAAATAAACCAAGTAGACAAGGCAGAAGAAACAATGCCGCGTAGCGAAAAAGTCGAAAAATTGATACGCACACAACACTTGAACGAAGAAGAAAAGAAAACCATTATGGAAATTTGCAGAGATTACAGCGATGTATTGCATGTGGAAGGAGAACCACTGACATGCACTGATATCGTCGCGCATAAGATTACCACGAAGGCGGGCAGCGTACCGGTCAACGTCCGACCGTACCGTTTGCCAGAAAATCACAAGGAAGAAGTGAATAGACAAGTGAAAGAGATGTTGAAAAACGGAATTATTAGACCTAGCACGAGCCCGTGGAATGCGCCGTTGCTAGTAGTACCGAAGAAAAGAGACGCATCAGGAAAATTAAAACTGGGAGTGGTAATAGATTTTCGGTTTGTGAACGACCTAACGGAGGGAGATTCCTTCCCATTGCCAAACATAACCGATATCCTAGACCAACTGGGAAAAGCAAAATATTTTACCACGCTAGACCTCGCTTCGGGATATCATCAAATCCCGATGGAAGAAAAAGATAAAGAAAAAACAGCGTTCTCGACACAATACGGACATTACGAGTATAATCGAATGCCTTTTGGACTGAAAAATGCCCCAGCGACATTTCAACGAGCAATAATAGCCGTTTTAGCAGGACTAGTAGGATTACAATGCTTAGTCTATCTAGACGATATAATAGTATACGGAGCAAGTTTACAAGAGCACAATAAGAGATTAATTGAAGTGCTAAAAAGACAGAGAAAATATAATTTGAGATTACAGCCCGATAAATGCGAATTCCTTCGGAAAGAAGTGACGTATCTCGGACATGTAATAACAGAAAACGGAATCTCGCCAGACCCTTCAAAATTAGAAGCAGTAAAAAGCTTCCCGAGACCAACAAAAGTAAAGGACATCCAGGCTTTCGTAGGATTAGCCGGATATTATAGAAGATTTATTAAAGATTTTTCAGCAATCGCCAAGCCACTCACAAAAATGACCAGAAAAGATATCAAATTCGAGTGGAACGCAGAACAACAAAACGCATTTGAAATACTTAAAGAAAAACTAACCACAGCACCGGTATTAAAATACCCGGACTTCTCCCAAGAATTTGTAGTAACGACCGACGCGTCAGATTACGCAATAGGAGCCATACTGTCACAGGGAAAGATAGGTCAAGATTAACCCGTGGCGTATGCGAGCAGAGTACTATCTAAAGCCGAGCAAAATTACAATACTACCGAGAAAGAATTACTAGCGATAGTATGGGCGGTGAAACACTTCCGACCATACGTTTATGGAACAAAATTTACCATCGTGACAGACCACAAATCATTGGTTTGGCTATTTAACGTAAAGGACCCCGGATCACGATTAATCCGATGGAGATTGAAATTAGAAGAATACGATTACACTATCGTACACAAGGCCGGTCAAGAGAATAGAAACGCGGATGCGCTGAGTCGACATGTGCCGACAGATATCAACAAGATAGAGAAAGAAGAGAATAACGAAGAGGAGAGCAAAAGAAAACACACAGAAGAAGAGAAGCAACGTATATTATACGAATACCATGATGCACCTGTAGGAGGACATCAGGGTGTGGAACGCACCATAAACCGAATAAGGTTGACGCATAATTGGAGAGGATTAACTCGAGACGTCGAAGACTACATTAATAGTGATCGTACGAGATACGACAATTCAGCAGCGAGCCGGGAATATACTTTGAGAGAACCGGACAATTGCAACAGGTAGAAGCTACTTGGAAACTAGCGATTAAAATCGACGTAGCAGCCCTAGAAAACCGATATCACCAACTTCAGGAATTTCTACAGCAAGCCGAAGGAGTATGCGAAACGATAATCGCAAAGGACACGCAGCAGACGTGCAAAAACATTCTCCATATAATAGAGAAAAATAACAAAAAATTAACGCGATTACAGACTATATATAAAACAACTAATAATAAGCGAAGGTTAATAGACGCGATCGGCACGATCAGCAAAACGCTGTTCGGCACTATGGATGCCGACGACGCAAAACACATACAGGAGCAGCTTGAACTGATACAAAATCAGGAACAGACTCTACGGCACACCGCAAAAAGCCAATTAAAGGTGATAAATGCCACGATAGGCCACATGGAGGCCTTAGAAAAATCGTTATACCACAACGAACAACTGATGGCGAACGTCACGAGACGGATACAGCTGGAAACAGCACTGTACGCCAAAAGAGAAGAAATAGACGAACAGCTTTTAATACTAACCACAATTACAGAGGATCTAATGGAAGACGTGAAAGACACAATAGACTACCTCACCTATTCGCGGGAAGGAGTAATACTCACCCGCCTATTACCAATAGAAAAAATAATAACCGAACTAAAAGAGGCAACGTCACAATTGACGCAGGGATCCCACTTTCCGTTTAAAACTAGAGTAGAAAATTGGAACGAGATACAAAACTATGTAGAAATTAACGCATATTATGATAAACCGAACATTTATACGATAATCAAATTTCCCGTGGTAGCATACCCCGTGTATGACATAATAAAAACGACACCATTACCTGTCCCTAACCACGCGAATATTTTCACATTCCTAAGAATTACTCACAACATATTAGCAATAGACAAAGAGAATCATAATTACATAACGCTAGAGGAACGCGATTTAAACGACTGTAAACGAAACGGAGCAGAGTACATATGTGACCGAAACCGCCCGATATATTTTGTGGGGGCCAACGCACCCTGCGAAGTGCAAGTTTATGTGGGGACGCCGGGATATGTAAACGCCTGCGAGAGGCGGCAAATGGTGTCAGACGTAACTTTGTGGGTAGCGTTGAGCGAACCACAGGCGTGGCTGTTCTCAGCGCCGAGAAAACAAAAGATAGCGATCCAATGTAACGATCAGGCGGAACAAAAGGTAGAAATCGAACGAACAGGAAAACTAAGTATAAACGAAAATTGTAAACTAACCACACCCGACATTATTATAAAAACAAAAAGACAAACGACTATGAGACAAATAGAAATGCACCTAGCAGATTTTAACCTAACGCTAACAAACATAAATAAAAATATTAACGAACAAACGAAGAAAGAAATTAGATTAGAACCTGTAATTAGGAATCCGAACGAATTAATGGAGTTAAGTCTAGAAATAAGCGATATGAATAAAGAATTGGAAAAATCCCAAGACACCCTAATAAAAAATCCCTACGTCATATATCCCGTAGGATCGACACTTACGTTAATAATTATATTAAGCATAGTAGGAATAATCATCTATGTAATAAAAAGACATAAGAAGCGAGCAAGCGCCCGACCGCACGGACAGGGCGACTCAGCGATACTATACTAAAAAATAAGAAGAATGTAATCTCAGAAACAAATAAAGAAAATAAATCACCCTAATAGAAATAGAAATAGGATAAGCAGCGAAA
>NW_020220042.1:0-1119 GCF_003070985.1 Temnothorax curvispinosus | reverse complement strand
GTAATGAAAGAAAAGAAAAAGAATCTCGTGAAACAAGTGAAAGAGAAGAAGAAGAAGAAGAAAAAAGAGAAGAAGTAGTTAGTCCAACATGTATTCCAAATGAAATAGAAATACAAGAGACTTTTGAAAGAAATAAAACAGAAGAAAAAGGAAAAAGGGAAAGCTTGTAAAATAAATGTGCAAGACAAAAAGAAAGGCCACAATTATGCAATAAAATGAAACATGTATGTATGCGTTTAAGTTATGCTTATTTAGTATCAATATTTGTGTACTATTGTAATGACAATAATATACTATTTTGTTTTTTAGAAACCAAGAAGTTGGTAATGACAAAACTGTTGTCACAAATACGTTATTGGAACTTCTAATGGATTCCGAAAAAAGAAATAAGGAACTTCTTAACGAAAATAAAGAATTAACGAAAATAAATCAGCAGCTAAACATACAAGTAAAAGAATTACAAACAAATACAACGCAAAATGATCCTATCATTACAAAAATGGAAAGAAATATACAAGAGAAAGTTGAAGATATTGCTGTCAATGCTTTGCGAAAAATATTTACGCCAGGACAAATAAAAAGTTTAATGTCATTGCATAACGTCCGTGTTAAATGGTCATCGGAAGATATAATATCAGCTATTGGTTTGCGATCATTGAGCCCGAAAGCTTACACATATCTCAGAAATGTAAAACAGGTTCCATTACCTTGTGTATCAACATTGCGCAATTGGGTTGCATCTTTCAACATAGCACCTGGAATTTTCACAGATTTCCTCAAAATAATGATTGATAAAGGAAATAGTCTTTCCACAGCGGAAAAGTTAACAGTCATAACTTTTGATGAAATATACATATCTAATAAGTTGGACTTAGAAAGAAGAGAACAACGAATCTATGGTCCACACAAGACATGTAGTACAGTCACTTTAGACAAAAATCAAGCGAAACCTCGGAAAAAATGTCAGCAAGGTGAATTTTGGCACAGACCTTCGTTTTTGCATAAGATTAAAGGGGGAAAAAAGTTTACCATTATACAGTAGCCGCTAAGAAAAATAATTAAACAAATAGGACTCAAATTCCGTTTTCTTACAAATATCTCGTTAAATATCGATTTTAC
>NW_020220041.1:0-2430 GCF_003070985.1 Temnothorax curvispinosus | reverse complement strand
ATATTGAATTGTTAAATCAATCGTTTCAAGTCATACTCAATCGTAATGACAACGACGAATACATTAAATACTGCAGCACGACGTAAGGAAAGGCGACTACCGACACTGGAAAAATATCGGCCATTGCCATATATAAGGAAAAAGCATCCGCCATTACTAAAGAAGGAAGGACGATTGGAAAATACATTCGATGGAAATACACTTCCGAGTTTTCACACGAAGGGCAGTATTCCTCCTCTTTGGAGTCACTTTCACGTAAAGTGAAATCACGCACAGGTAACTCGTTATTCGGAAGGGTGGTATTCCTCCTCGTTGGAGTCACTTTCACGTAAAATGAAAGCACGCAAAGGTAACTCTCGTTATTCGTAAGGGCGGTATTCCTTCTCTTTGGAATCAGCTTTCACGTAAAGTGAAAGCTCGCACAGAACATTCGAGAGCTTTCTTTCTTATTGGATTTGGGATGTATTACAACCATTCTTGCGTTTCGGCAAGGCATTCAATCCAATATTATATATCAATCGGTGGCCACTGTTTAAGACAAGAAAAATTCTTCTCATTTCACTTGAGTAATCAAGTATAAAAGGAATTCGGTTGCAACCACGCGTATTTAGTATATTCGCTTCTTTTCATTGTAAAATTACGTATGTTGTATAAAGATTGTAAGGATTCGTTAAGATATTAATTGAGAATTAACTCATCGAAACTGTAAAGTTAATATTTCGTAAAATAGTACATGTTCACATTGTTTAATGTACTCTATTGCAATTCAATAGTCAGTATATTCTTTCTTTATCGTAAGTTGAATATATCTAAGTTCATTTCGAAACGAATAATTATTTCAGAAACATTATCCAATGGTTAAACCATGTTATGCACGATTGATGATATCTATATGAATATATGTCATGTTTATTTTGGATTAATGCATTGAATTATAAAAGAAAAAAAAGGGTATATTTATTGGTTAAGAACCACTTATTTTATTTAATATTGATTTCTCAGAAATCTATTTTCTTCATTAGTAAGATACCAAATTAATTCATGCATTATTCCATTTCTTCTATATATATTAATTAGATTTTGAATTTATACTTGTATTATGTTGTACTTTGAAATGTTTTGCATTAATGGTCCTTTCACAAATATAATTTGTTCTTTAAGGTTTTTCTCTTATGCGTTTAAAATATTTAATGATTCTCAGTGCTTCTAATTTATTTAAGTGAAATCGATTGGTCTTGCGCATTTATTATATTGGAGTTTATAAAAGAAATATCTCCAGCAAAAATGTATATTTATTTAAGTGAACGGACTATTAATAATTGAGTTTCCTGATACTTAAGCTATGTATTTCATTTATATGTGATTTGTATTAATACCGCGTTATATTCTCAAAAGTCCTAAAAATTGTAGTCAATCAATATATCGAAAGGTTACTTTTCAAACGAATTACACTAGTTGAGTTTTCTTAATAACCAGTACGATTTTACGTTCTTACTGGAGCGTGTACAGTTGTCGATTTTCCAAATAGCGCAAAAGAAAAGAAAATGTTCTTAGTTTTAATGACCGGAGGAGCTGCTCTGCTTCCAAAAGCACTAGGCGTAGAGAACGAAGATAGACAAACCGTCGCTAATTCAAGAAGGTTTGATCCTCTCGTTGTCCGTTATTTTATTATTTTGTATTTGCAATTATTTTAAATATTTCTCTAACTATAATGTTAATATTACGGTAATAATAGACAATATTAATAATAAGAGATCAAAGAATGAGTTCAATATTTTATATTATTATTATTATTCTTTACGTAAACATAAATTGTGAAATACTCTGTTGTACTCCAGTAGGTAATACTTTTTCTAATTCTTCATGATTCAACCACTGGTATTTTACGTTATTGTTGATATCTCCATCCATATGTTTGGCTAAGAAATAAAATATTTTAGCACCATAACTTCCTTGCTCGCAAAGCTTCTTAGGATATTTGTATTTGTAGAATCCGATAGGTGCATTTCCATAAAACTTTATTTTTATTGTTGCACCACATGTATCTTATTGTAATACTCTCTCCGCAGTTTGTAAAAGAATTGATAAAGAACATTTTCAAATTATTTTTTTGTTCTCATTAAGATATTCACATGCAAAATTAGTTGTAGAGAGAAGTTGTAATATATTTATTCGGCTAAAATTGTTATTTTAATTCTTACTCGTTTCTTTATGTTTGAAATGTATATTTATGCAATATATATAAAACTTTGTTTATTTTTTAGGACAGTAAAACAAATATTGGCGTGATTGTAACATCATTAGTTTTTGCAGAAAATTATATGTAGATTTAACAGTCTGTTAAATATAAATATGACAATGTATTTATGCAAAAAATCTTTACATTTTTAAACTCTACGTATAATGTATTCCAATTTTTATCATGTGCGG
>NW_020220040.1:0-1209 GCF_003070985.1 Temnothorax curvispinosus | reverse complement strand
AACCTCACTCTCAGACTGCAGTGCCATTTATTTTCAACGAAAAATCAGTTGGTCTCGCAGTGAAAGGCGGTATACATCTTATTATCGAACAACGATAAGATAATTGCGCTCTTCCTAAAACACGTATATATTTCTAATTATCTGAGTATATTTATATTGCATATTGTGTATACACTACCGAACAGAAAATTCAAGATTATTGATTATTATGTTAAAATAACATGATGAAAACAATTTCTTTTATAAATAAAAATGCCTATAAATAGACCTTATAACTATATTTTACTATTAAATAACAAAAAGAAAACAATGATTTAAAATATTCTGAACTAAAAATAAATAAAAAATATTTAAACATTTCTCTCATCAAAAAAGCCTCTTTTATTTTGGATCACATTTGCACAAAGTTTAAGCAGCCTTATCAATAAGTTTTTATATTGTTTCGTTATCTATATAGTCTTTCACTCTCGCTGCGGGATCTTCCCCCAAAGCGATTTTACGGAAGTTGGACACTTTTAGGCCGGTATTCATAATCAGATCTTATTTCAAGACCGTCTTAAGTAATATCTTAAGATGCTAATACGGCTCTATGATTGGTTAATGACATCTTAAGATTGTACTTAAGATGGTCTTAAATATAAGAACCGACTATGAATACCGGCCTTAGAGTCAATAGAAACAAAATTTTTTTATTATAGATGAAAAATAAATTCCTTGTAATGCTTTTTTAAAATAATAGTTTATGGATCATTAATCAAAATCTAATAAGCAAAATCTGATCATCTTAGACAATATTAACCCATTTTGAAAATTATGGTTACACATAGATTCTTTTGGTTCTAATCTTTCTGACGGTATAGTGTATATTATATACCACTTATATATCACTCATTTACGCGTAATCGCAATGCATGAAAGTAGTCACGTACATTATACGTGAGTATACTTTGCAGTAATTTTCTATATTCAAAAGATGCAAAGAAGATATAAGGAAGATATGAAAAAGCTATATAGAAGATGTAAATAAGACTTATATAAGTCGGAAATATTGCACGTAGTTTTAGTATAAAGTTAAACCAACAAATTCAAAATCACAATGTGATTTCTGCCCAGTGCTCTGAATGTCAACGTGAAGAAATTCAAGCAAGCGCGGGTAAACGGTGCACCCTGTGCCCTTTACCCATAAAACTGCTGGGCTGCTGCCCAATC
>NW_020220039.1:0-2026 GCF_003070985.1 Temnothorax curvispinosus | reverse complement strand
CGATGTAAAGCGAGGATCCAGGGATGAGAAGCAGCAACGGTGATCCAACAGGGACATCAGTCTGAAATAAAATTCAAATAATTAGGATATAATTAATTTATCCTTACTTTCTTCTATCTGGTATGCGATGTAAAGCGAGGATCCAGGGATGAGAAGCAGCAACGGTGATCCATCAGGGACATCCTTCTGAAACAAATAATTCCTATTAGCGCCTTGCGAATAATCGGGGCGTTGATGCGAACTTACCTTCTCGGTAGTCTAAGGTAAAACCGAGTGGCGACCGTTTGATAGGAATATTATCCGCCGGAATCGGGCTCAACACGTGCCGTCCGGTCACAACCTAACGTCTACATAACGTCTACAGCTAAATAAAAATGCCGACGCTGCTAAACTTTTATTTATCACTATTTTACGACTAAAATTTAGCTATCGCACGCAAATTCTTGCTGCCGCAGCTAATCTTTTTTTTCCGTGCGGCAAACATATATCGATACAGTGCCCTCCAAAAACTGGCTCTCAGTTTTACAGCTCTTACAAAAAGAGATTTTCGATAAATCTCATGGCTGCATGTGATGCTAAATACCGTTTTACATGGGTGGATATTGGCGATTACGGTGAGTACTCCTTGTACAACAATGATTGAGATACTATACATTGCATTACATTGCATTATAATAACTTAGGGCACTTTTTCTTTTATTTTTCATGCAGGATCTCAAAGTGATGGAGGTGTGTAGGCAAATTGTGATTTTGGTCAAGCACTCTATGCAGATGAAATTGACTTTCCTCCTCCAAAAGAGATTCCTGGCAGTAATGTCACCCTCCCCTTCACTTTTGTTGCCGATGAAGCATTCCCACTTGAGGTGCGTTCGGGCAGCTTGCTACCGCGCTACCAACGCTAACGCTGCCAACTCCGTTCACGGAGCTATAATAGCGCCAGCGAATGATAGTTCCATGAACAGCAAATAGTGTAGCGTTAGTAGTGGGGATAGAGGCATCGAACATATGATCACGGTAACCTCTGCGTTTGTATTTTACACCAAAGGTGAGAGGTTAACAGTATTTTCGTACGATGACATTCTATATAAGTTTAATTCCTTTTTACGTTTTATATAGTTAAATTGTCTATTTCCTCTAACGTAGATTAACTTTAATCTCAGTTTAACTTCTTCTCATTTGGAATTTGAATTGCAAAATATAAGATCCACGTTGAAACGGCACAACATCTTCACGAGCCTGTTGCTTTGTTATAAGTACCTGATGCCTATTGTTCTAGTGATAGGTTGTGACCGGACGGCACGTGTTGAACCCGATTCCGGCGGATAATATTCCTATCAAACGGTCGCCACTCGGTTTTACCTTATACTAACGAGAAGGTAAGTTCGCATCAACGCCCCGATTATTCGCAAGACGCTAATAGGAATTATTTGTTTCAGAAGGATGTCCCTGATGGATCACCGTTTCTGCTTCTCATCCCTGGATCCTCGCTTTACATCGCATACCAGATAGAGATAAGTAAGGATAAATGAATTATATCCTAATTATTTGAATTTTATTTCAGACTGATGTCCCTGTTGGATCACCGTTGCTGCTTCTCATCCCTGGATCCTCGCTTTACATCGCATACCAGATAGAGGTAAGTAATTATAAAATAATTATATGATAATTATTTTATGTTTGTTGCAGATCGACGCCCGGAATGGATCGCCGTTGCCGTTATCCGTCTCTGGATCCTCGCTTTACCTCGCATACCAGATAAGGATAAGTCCCGATAATTATATTTTAATTATGTACAAATTCGCTTCTTTTCTTTCAGGTTCCCGCCTCGGATGGATCGCTGCTCTGTTGCTGCTCTGCTTCCCCGGATCCTCGCTTTACATCGCATACCGGATTGCCGCTGGCCAACGTTGGATCATCGCCGATGGACAAGGTAAGTAGAAAATAAGTATCGATAATTTTTTTATAATTAATTAGGAAAATTTGTTTCAGAATTAATTAATCTTTAATTCCAGATCATTATTTCAAC
>NW_020220038.1:0-1079 GCF_003070985.1 Temnothorax curvispinosus | reverse complement strand
TTTAAGTATCAATGAGTGATCGCCATCCCTGGCTAAAATCTGACCGTTTTACTGCCCATTATCCTGGCCGTTCTCATGACCATTTTCTGACCATTACCAGTCCATTTCCTGGCCATTTCGACCTGACCATTTCCTGACCGTTTCCTAACCATTTCCTGGCCATCGCGACCTGATCATTTCCTGACCGTTTCCTGACCATTTCCTAACTAATGCGACCTGACCATTTCCTGACCGTTACGACCTAACCATTTCCTGACCATTTCCTGACTATTTATCTGGACATTTCCTGATCATTGCTTGACCATATCCTGATCATTCTGGCAGTTTCCTAACCACTTAACCATGCAGCCGCACGCATCACAGGAGACGACAAGGGCACCAACAGCAGCGCTCCAGAGATGGACGAGGCGAAGCCACGTCCAAATTAGCATTAAGTACAGCGTTCGCGTTCCGAGGATGGGGTCACCGGCAGCAGCCGTTATCGATTTTCGTTTGTTTTTGATGACTTAGGAGGAAGGAGAATGACCTCATCCGGCGCATGAGTAGATATAAGGATGTTTAGCTTCAGCGACGCAGGTTCGAGGTGGCCTGGACGTTCCACGGTGCGGAAAAATGACGTACAGCGAAACGGACGGACCGTCCGCATTTTTATTAAATAGGCGACACGCGCGTAAAATGCACAGGCCTGATCGTTAAGACAGAGTTGCGAAGCACGACACGCGGGTAGGAACCAAAATCTGGCCAGAAATAAAAAAGATGGTGAACCGTCGCGAAACTTTTGAACCGACGGCTCGGCGGTCAAATAATACGCCCCTGACTAAAGCGGGGGGCCCTCGAATCGCGCATACGGGGTTGGCAACGCGATGCGGGAACGCGGAAAAGAGATGGGGAACCGTCCGCGAACTCGCGTTAGGGACGTCATCTGCGGGAGTCGAGCACTCCTGACATCGGTGGGCACTTCGCCGAGACCGCGGAGCCGGGTCCCGGTGAGATCCGTAGCCCGGGTACCGAAATGGCGGACCGTCCGGGAATTCGCCCCAGGTGAGTCATCCCCGGGGAAGTGATGTCCCTGATTAACG
>NW_020220037.1:38694-58168 GCF_003070985.1 Temnothorax curvispinosus | reverse complement strand
ATACGATCGAGATAGGCTGATATTTCATGTGTCGTATGACA
This sequence comes from Temnothorax curvispinosus, assembly GCF_003070985.1. NCBI lineage: Eukaryota > Metazoa > Arthropoda > Insecta > Hymenoptera > Formicidae > Temnothorax > Temnothorax curvispinosus. The sequence goes on along the minus strand of NW_020220037.1, from coordinate 58,127 downwards.
AATTTATTAAGCATGTTGATTGGCTGCAGGATAGAGAAATTATCGAGTTTCTAGAAATTCTCTATCTTGTAGTCAATCAGTACGACGTATGAAATATCAGCCATAGGTACTTGTGTTTAAGATATTCAACTGACTTCACGCATAGCAGCCTTCAGCGTGAAGGAGCAAGTCTCGCTGCGAGATAAAAACAAATCGCGTCATTTTCACTTGGGAATGAAAGCAAGCGAACGCGGTAAGAAAGAAAATGGGCTAAACGCGACCGTGTTGTTCTGATTTTTCCATTGTTCTATCCTTTTATCTTTTTGAATACACACAGAAATGTTTAAAAATTGATAAAATACTGCAGAATGATTAAAAATAATTTCTGTTAAGTTAACGAATTTTAACTTATCGAAATAAATCGGAGACGAAAATTACTAATTATTTGTAATTTCTGTAAGTACCGCCTTGAAGGTTGCTACATATGAATATCGCGATTCTTGCGTTCAAGATATTCAACCAACTTCGGCCTTCGGCGTAAAGTGAACGAATGTGCTCGAATCTCGCTGCGAGCTGAAGTGAATCGCGTAATTCTTGCTCGGGAATAAAAACGATCGTGAATTGATTACACCGGATCATGTATCGACAATTCGAGCACGAGCATTCAAGTAGAATCGACTCGACGCGAGGCCTCACCTCTACGCCTTGCTCTTGCTCGTCTGCCGTTTGTTGTGCTCAGTGTTCATCAGCTTGGTGAGGATCTTTCTAGAATGGCCGCTCGGGTCGAAGTGATTCGTATGCGCGACGGCCTCGCGTTTGCTCCTCTGTTTACCGCCGTGTGCGGTGAAGATGTGCTTGTCGTAGTCGTAGTTGAAGTGCTCGTACTCGTCGACGTGCGCCTCGGACATAGTTCACGAGATTCGATTTCTCGGGGATGCTTGTAAGAAAGGAAAGTCGCGGCGCGACGCAGATTGCGCGAAATGGTACGCTCGTGTAACGACTCGACCGGGAGGATCGATTCGACACTGGTCGCGCGGCGTTCGCCGACCCGAGTTTATATACCAGCTACCAGTTACCAGCGACCCGTTCGCGCGGGCCGTACATGCGCACTTCGCGCGACGTTGCCGGCGTACCAGGCCCGGTGCTTCTTCGCCGGCGACACGGTCCCTCGATGGCACGGTACAAATTTAATATTTAATATTTTTCTTTAATTAATTCCGCGTGGAAAAAAAATAAAGGAAATTGTTTTCCCTTGCGCAAGTTCATGCAAGTTCGCGCAACTGCGTAGTATCTGCGTGTCGAGATGCGTGGCCTTCACGACTCCGATAACGTATCAAGAAGTGTCTCATTTTGACCTGGCTTTTTCGTAAAAAATTATGCAACTGCGGACTTGGATTATCTATATCAGCTGCAAAGGAAGAAATAAACAAATCGCGAGGCATACAAAGTTTGTACGTACGCGGCGCAACGTTACGACAATGTTACGTAGGGGAGACCGGGGCTAATTGGTACATGGGGCAGGTAGGTACACGGCAATTATTGCAAAAGTGACAAAAGATAATATTGCATAAAAAATATAGTATTTCCGCAAAAACATTGCGATAATATTTCCATTAGTTATTTTAGGCTGAGTAGCGTATTTTCACAAACAGAAAATAGTTTTAGTTTTGTATAGCCAAAAGTAAAATATATCAGTGATGTATTAAATGTTATATTTATCCCTATTCACTCCAACCATGCCTTTCGTGTCCCACGAGTTTCTAACAGTCGTTTGTTCCGGAAAACAAATGATCGTGGGATAATCCCCCCACTCCTAAAAAAAGTTGTTGTGGCAGAGAACCTCAGGTAAAAATTTCAAAGTCCTAGCTCATTTACTCTCGAAACGGCAAACAAACAAAATCTCGGTGGGACACGAAAGTGCATGGTTGGAGGATTACGTCAGTGTTGTGTGAAAGGTAAATGAGCATTTTTTTTTCGATAAAAATGTATTTTTGTGTATAATTTAAGCGTATTTAAAATATTTTTGTTGTTAAAACAAAATTTAACATTCCACAGAGGTCTATTATGGCTCAGAGGCAGGTGGAAGAGGTGGGGAGGAGCTACAATTATAAAAAAAATTAATTTTTTTACATAAAAAATATCTGTCACACTTTAAATTCGCCTTTTCTTATTCAGAAATTCTTTTTCCAGCATTTTTTAAGTTTTTAAAGTTCTTCTGTACCATTTAAAAATTACCAAATTTGCGGCGACGAAATTAAGTATTCCTATTTAATTAATAATTATCTCATTTTTTTCTCATTTGCACTACTTTTAGCTTTAATTTGCGTTTTGGTTCATTAAGGTTCGTCAATTTGTTCGTGAGTTATGATTTTTTAAGTAAAACGAGTCGTAACGTTTGTTTGTCAACATATAATTGTTGTAAAAAAATATTTAAATAAATAATTTCCAAATTTTCTTTACATTGCTTTTTAGTCGAAGGTACAAAGATATTATAATAATTTTTGGGGAATTTTTCAAAGCTATTAACATTTTGAAAAACACGTGGAAATCGAAAGTGCATGGTTGAAGGAATAAAGGGGCGGAAAAAACGTTGGAGTGAATAGGGTTATAAATCTGGTCATTTATATCATAATTCTAACTGTCTTTAAAATCTCTATTTTAAACGTAATAACTTCCAGTTATGTTAATGTCTTAAAACATTTTTTTGTTTAAACAATAATCAAAATATCTAAATATGGCAGGTCGGGGCTGGTTGTGACGGGGCAAGTTGTTACTGCTGTTCTACTTATTATAATTTCGACCAACTCCGTCGATGTTACACATAATTTCGGCATAACAGCGGCAGATATTTTAATCTTATGTAAGATTTCATCGTTAACGTTTCTTATTACGTATCAGAACCAGTCAATACAGAACATCAGTTAAATTACATTTATATTATAATTTTGCACTCAACAATGTAAGTGTAATATAACCCATATTGTTACATATATGTTGTTATTTTTTTTTATTAAATACATTATACTTTGAAAACTAGGTCTTTCGCAACTTAATCCAGTACTGTAACAACTTACCCCGTATGTGGAGCTGGTTGTTACAAATGTCGCCTAATAATTGTTATTGGTACAACAAAATTAATTATACTATTTAGTTAAAAAAATAATTTTTATGTTGTATAAGCATGCGTCTATTGAAAAATCCTTTTGCGGCTTGTATTCTATTTATTAGTTACGTGTAAAAAAATCTTTAAAAAAAAGTGTACCAACTAGCCCCGGTCTCCCCTATTATAGGCATATCGCTCGCTCGTGGAAACATCGATAAGAATTAATATGTTTCTATTTTTATTTTCAGAAGTGTTAAAATATTTTCAAGGACGAAATAACCGGACAGATAAAACGGCAACAAAATAAGGATACGCGCCGCGTATTGTTATTGGGCAGTCATTCTGGAAGCGTCGTCGTAGCCTGCGAATGTACGTATTTAGTCGTAATTTCTCAAAAATTTTAAAGAGTGACTTTGATTAAACCTCCATTAACTTAGCGACTAACTTATCAAGAAATATCTATTTATTAACTTATTACTTATTTTGTTGATATGAATAGAATAAAATTAATAGAGGCAAGAAAAACGCTCTCTCAAGATATAACTAGAATTATTGTATATGATTTTGCTTTAAGCAACACTGCCGGTTGAATTAATCAATTACATTCGGAGCTTGGTCGAAATCACTCTTAATCTTAACTTATTTCGCGTATTCCATTAGCTAGCTCATACGAGCAATACGTGTCCGATAATTTCTATAGATATTGTTATCTGTATGAACCATATATTGAAGATTAATTTAGATGAAATAGTTTAACGTGAGCGAGAAGTCGTCGGACACAACGTTGCCGTTTGCAGCATGATCGGATATTCAGCGACATAGCGGAATATAATTTAATAATGTTATCGCAAGTCTTCCATACGGTTTTCTTCGTACGCAGATCTTCGTTCCCGTTGCGGCGTTGCACCCAGTAGTCCTTACTCACGTGGCTAATCTATACGTTCGACGCGACCTAGAAAATTCCAACACGTAAGCCCACCCGACACTCAAGTGCATTGCCTTCCGCGAGTTCTATAGAGCGTGTATTTTCAGCGTCGGTACGACCGCACAATAGTGCGCTGTTTTTAGCAGAGCGCGTTTGTGGTTTCCGAGAGCAGTTTACTCAAAGTGATATATTTCCTCTTATCTTGCTGGTTATTCAATGGAACATTGAGGAATCGCGCAGCCACGCCGTTGCAAATTCGAAAAATTTGCGAGAATGAGAGAGGATAGAGAAAAGAACAAAATGAAAGGAATAAAAACGACTAGTTGTATACGAGTATTTAGCACTAGAACTACCGAAGATTAACTTATACCTATTTCTACCAATTTCTACAAATTTATAAATTTATAAATTTATTTATATTTGTATATTTCAATAAAAGTCAGAGAAAATTTCAAAAATTGTGATGTTTTAAAAATAAATAATTTAAAAAAATTTTAAACAAGTCATTTTGATCCCCTTGGTAGTTCTAGTGTTAAGGAATCAACGTGTGCATTGCCGATAGGAAAGTGCGTGTCACGTTGTATTCTAATCGTTTGTGAGTAAGACGTAAGTACGTGACACTTGCAATCTACCTTGCGGAGGTGCCCGCTCGTAACGGGGACGTAAACAACTCGGGAAATATTTTGTTGTTACATTCACCGAGCCGGGTTATAGATATCACCGACTCGGTGCTGTTGCGGAGGAAAGCTGATATCACGCATTAACACACGCGCAATCAATCGAGCTTCTATGTCGTACGATGCTCGACGCGAAGCGAAGCTACCGAAGCGTGAAAGACAGACGACGTCACGCCACCGACGACATTTCATATATTATATAGTTCCGTATTTTTTAATCATCTTGCTCTTGATCGCGCGATCGCAGTAACGAGTCCTGTAACTTTGTTTTACAGCTGAGTTTTATTTGGCAGAAATTTACGGAAATTTCCCCTCGACGTTGGCGAAAGTCAATAACAATACGAATTGTGAATAACGTTACGATGAGGGCAGTAAAGATAAATAATATCGTATTCTAACATTTTATTGAGAAAAAAAATAATAGTTGCAATTATCACAATTTTATTATAATTTTTAGTTATTTTTGGTACTAACTACATTTTTATAATAGTTATTTTAACAATGCGAATTATAGTTGACTCTATTCTACCTGGGTGCTTTCCAGTTAACGACACAAGTCAAGCGTCACTCTATCTTTGTTGTTCACTAGACGTTGAAAAAGAACAGAATAACTCTTGTGTCACTAAATGAAAAGCACCCATTATTATTTTCATAGCTTTAAGATACATTTATTCAACCATATAAATAGTTTTATACACTCTAACTTGCGATTTGTGTATAGTATAAGTACTATAATAATCGTACGATAACAATATGACCATAATTGCAAGATTGAGCATATAAAGTTATTTTTACCAATATTGTAGCAATAATAACTATAAAAATAAGAACCCAATCATAATTATTTTACTATGCAATTATAGTCGCAAATACCAAACATTTTCCCTCATTGTCAGTGTTGCTATTTACGGGAAAATTTGACACGTTGCGAAGTCCGTAATTCGCGGCAGTGTGTGTTTTTGCAGCGAGAGAATGTATAATGTTTATTCAAGATGATATCACTGCTATTAATTAACTATACAAAAACAGATGTTTTATATTCGAATGGTTATATTCGATTATCCAACATTCTTTATATACAATAGCGTCGCATCATTTTTTAGGTTCATCAGGTGTTATTAAATGTCGCGCCTGCGAATCTGGCATATCGTTTGTATACTCAAATAATCGAATTCCTCTTTTGTTCACGGCGCAGTTTTATTTTCAAGGTCGAGTATTGATACGGACGACGGATTATCTCAACTAGGCGCGGAATACGTGCTCGTTCTCATACGCACTCCTCTCGCCACACAAGGTGACGTTTAATTATAGCTTGTAGAACGCGCTATATTCGCTAAATCAGCAGATATGACAAAGTTCGTTCACGGTTCCTTTTCTCTTTCTCCTTCTTACTTTCGGCATTTATAAAAATACCGTGCGAAGGAAATCGTCGATCAAATTCGAAGGACAGCGATGATCAGACGAAAGAAAATTGAACGCGGACACGTGGTGCCGTTAATCGATTTGATCCTGATAGTTGGCATTAAATCGGTCCTCAGTCTGCTCTCAAACTGGCAACTGACGCGACTAGCCGAGAATCCTCCTGGATGGTTGCGGGAACAGGTTTCATCGAGCTGTAGTAGGGGAATCGCTAATGCAATGCCTTAAGCTGGATGCACAATGCTAGACGATAGCGATAGCGACAGCAATTTCCGACGAGTTGTAATTTTATATCTATTGCCTTGTATCTAACCAATCAGCGTTCAGATTTTTGCTGAGATGCGCGTTTCCAGTTTTAATGTTAATTTTAATAAATTAATGTTTGATAAATTATGTTCCTTACCATATATTCAGGTTATATTTTATCACGCTATCGCTATCGCCTAGCATTGTGTATCCAGCTTTATATTTGTATGACGCTTCCAGAGCGCCGCGCCGCCTTGGCGTTGTAGAAAGCTCCATGACCCCGAAGCAAGAAGACTAGAAGAAGGAGGGATACGCAGTGACGTACCAAGAATACGAGAAATAATTTCCTTCTAGCCGACACAAGACAGTGTGTCACAAGGTGTATTATTAAAATACATTTTTATTGAGTGAAAAGATTACTGGTACAAAAATTATAACAGAAAAATTTTTTAGGAAATTTTGCAAAGACTCATTTGGGATGTGCGACGATGGTAATTGAGGTGGAACATCTGATACGTGGAGTAATTTAAAACGGGAAATAAATCGCGGCATTTCATCAAGGCTCTATGCCTATAAAAAGCATGGCAAGACTAGAGGTTTTCAATAAGTAGTGTCACGTCCACGAAATATCGAACAGTTGCGCTGAAAATTCGAATCGAATATTATAATTGTGAAAAAGAAACTCGTCAGTTTCCATGTACTTACATTGTTATCTGTTTTGCATAAATAAATATCATGAAGGTTCAAGGGAGGATAATAAATCCGAGATACGTGGATATTGTTGGAAGGAAGAGCGATGCATGGATAAAATGCGATTAGTGAGCGAGAAGACGTAAAAGTTATATTGAACGATAATATTGATGCGTATGATAAAAAGATCGATCGCGTACGTCGATGTTTATGATAATCACGAAGAAACGTTCGGCGCTGTTTGAACAAAAAAACGTCGGTTATCCTTCTTCACGAAAGATTTGTGCCGCAAGGTGACGGCTGGATCGACAAGGTGATGTGAACGCACGTGAATCAATCGATTCCGTAGACGTCGCCGCCTTTGCGGTAATCGGCGTTGGCAAAAATTGTGGAATTTTCGTACAGTATGAAGCAGGCTACACTGCCGCGGACCCTGTAACGTTCCGCGACGTGTCCCAAACGTTTCAGACCGTCGACCACCTGCTTAGGGATCCCATACTCGTAAGACAGCTTTGACGGAAATAGCTGGTGATGTATTCTTGCTGAGTCCACCGCCTCCTTGACTGTTTGCTTCATCCAAAGTATCTTTGCAGTCACCTGAAAGCGTTGGAGGCCTTTATTCGTGAAAATTGTCCATTGATTTATTAATCTCGGCTAAATAGAAACCTGAATCCGGACTATTAGATATTTAAGGTGCTATACTGACTTGTGACACTGCCGTGGAAATTCTCGTACCACCGGCGGCACCCATGACCATCTTGACATCACCGTGCCGATCGATCAGAACGGACGGCACCATCGAGGACAATGGCTGCTTTTTAGGTGCGATATAATTGTTGGGGCTTGGCGGCATACCGAAATAATTGAACTGCGACGGAATGCTGAAGTCGTCCATGCCGTTGTTTAACAAAATGCCGGTTCTTCTGCTGACTATTCCGCTTCCAAAACTGCAAAATCGTCAGAATCGGAAAGAATATTTTAACGATTTGCAAACGATGCAACTTTAGGTGAAAATCCGCTTACTAAAAGTTAATGGTGCTGGTAGCCGATACTGCATCGCCATTCGGTGCCAGCACTGACACGTGCGCGGTACCGTGATCTTCAACAATAGCATAGTTAGGAGAACCATAGTGCCGTGGATCCTGCCACGTTTTTGTATCATCTATTTTCTCTCGTATCGCGTGCGCGAAACTTTTCGACGTTAAGTTTCTGGTTATCTTCAAAGGGATTGAAATACTGCACAATTATGATTGAAACAAACCCAGCACAAGATTAAAAAAGAAGAATTCGATATATGTATTTACCTCGGTCATATCGATGAAAGCTCCGTCGCCCAGATTCGTCCTTAACGCGAACGCATATTTGAACGTCTCTATCATTCTATGATACGTGAGGATTGTCGCGTTAAAATCAGCTATGCTGGCCGGCGTGAAGCCGTAGTCGTCGAAGACGTTGAGAATAAACGAGAGAATAGCTCCACCACCGGGTATTCCTGTAGTCAAAAGTTTTATTCCGCTCGAAAGATTTGTCTGTATCGGTTGATCCCATGAAACTCTGGATAAAGATAACAAAGATGTAGTATAAATAAATAAATAACTGAGGATTCTCGCGCAATAATAAAATTAACAAGTAACAAGTAAAAGGTGGGCTTTGGGAGTACAACGCAGATAGCAATGCGTAAGAGTTAACGCGTTGTAACAAATTTTAATTATTAAGAAGATAATTATAAATTGGATGTTTCGGCTCTGCTTTGAGCTATCATCAGCAATGCGGTAATAATTAAATCAAAATAATTTCATGTTCTCCGGCATAGAGATGTACGAATACTACAAATCAAGGATTTTTGACGTCAAATCGAATCAAATCGACAAAATTTTGTTTGAATCGAAGCGAATCGAATTGTTAAAATATAATTTTTAATTAACAATATAATTATTATTAGATTGAATTTTAACACGTAGATAATAAGAGAATATTTTAATGTGAAAAAATAATATTGTATCTATAAATTCTTTTTAAAGCACACGTACAAAAAAATATATTTAATAGAAAACTAATGAAATATATTTTATTTAACGTCGCAGCAACTAAAACAATTAGCCGAAAAATACTTTAATATAGTATCCAATAACATCCAATTACATACATAGAAATTAAAATAAAATAATATAGTTTATTTTATTATCAATACTCATAGATTACTATTTTTTACGCGTATTCAAACTTTTACTTATAATTTGATAGGGTTACAGGGTAGGGGAGACCGGGGCGAAGTCGTCACTATTTTTTTGGTGCCGATTTTTACCAACAAAACAAATAATTTTAGTAAAATGTGATATATTGTTGTAAAGAGTGAAGCCTTGGCTACAAAATTTATATGGACATTTTTGGTTTACGTCGCTTTGTTCAACTGATATAGAGTGAAAACGACAAAGGTGCAAAAATTGAAATGTCAAAATTGCCGGGGCGGAATCGTCACTCCATTCTTGGACTGGATTTTAAATAAAAATTCATAATTCCGATCATGAAAAATAAAAATAATACATTTTATTAATTATTTTTTAATAGAAAAATGGAAACATTAATTAAAAACACGATGGCGGAAAATAATTACAAGAAAAGCGCACACACTTATGTGCTCTACGCTCGCACGAAACGCACTGTTTCTCGTCAGCTCTATTCTGTCATCTCTGAGCACACGCAGCACATATTATCCAAGTCCTCGCCGGAATCCGACCACTGCTGCTTCTTTGACTTTGATTTTCGCCCGAAGCCTCCATGATTAGTGACTACTTTGCCCCGGACACAATGGCCGGTATTCATAGTCTTCAAGATCGTCTTAAGTAATGTCTTAAGATGCTAATACGGCTCTGTGATTGGTTCATGACATCTTAAGATTGAACTTAAGACGGTCTTAAATAACTATGAATACCGGCCTAAGTTTAATCGTTCATCAAATATTAGAAATCAACAAAGATAAAAAAATTTCACTGGATTTGTGTTCAGCATGCATTACTCGTCAGAATCACTTATTTCGAGATTCGGAGAGACAATAATATTTAAAATATTTAAAATTTTTGACGCGCAAAAAATTTTACTTTTGATCTCCGAAAAACACGTTTGCCTTAATGAAAATAACAACATAGCATATAATCTCACTAAACTCCGTTGGTCACATGAGCACCATAAGTAGTGTTTACAATATTAATGGCGAGTTCACACAACATACAGATTTCGAGATAATTGTAGTGACGACTCCGCCCCGATCTCCCCTGTGTCAAAGATTAGAAAGGAACTTTTTGACTGCTACTTAGCCACTTAGTGAACGGTTGTAATATTGAATGCACTTACTGAATGCGTCTATTAATGACTTTTGCTTATTAACGGGAAATATAATTTTATAAAATTGACAATATATATGATTCGTATTCGAATCATAGAAATTCAAATTTGAATAGTTCGCACATCTCTATTCTTGCAATAGGTGAGCACTTCTAGGTTGGGTGGTTTAAAAATAGTGTAATTTTTCGCGAGAAAATTCAAGTGGAATTTTGTTAATAATTATAGTTTGTAATATAATCGAAACCGAAAAGGACAATCAGAACTTGAACGACAACTTATGCACTGTTAATCGCATTGTATACTTACTCTCAAAGGATATAGAAAAGGTAATATACTTAAGAACGAGTTTTCTTCGTGACGCACAATTGATACTTTTAATTAATTACCTGTACTCGTTAAGATCTTTCATCGTTATGATTCCTCCTTGTTCTTGCAAATCATTAACGAGAAGTCGTCCGATCGTACCGTTATAAAATTCAGTCGCATTTTTTTCGGCGATAATCCGCAGCGTTTCACAAAGCGCGTAGGGTTTAATAACGGAACCTGGTTTACGGAATTTGTTAGTTGCGGGATCGACAAATAGTTCTCTAAAAGATTGATGACGGGATATATTTCGTATACACGCCACTGTAAATATCTCATCATTCATTATGCGTGGTTCTTTTTACATTTGACAAATTCGTACCTTAAAGTTGGATCATTATAAATGCTTTTCTTATTATACGCAAGGCCGTCATATTGCACTAATGTCAGGACGTAGCCCTTTTCGCAGAGCTCGATGCTCGGTTTGAACAAATCTGCCCATGGCAATCTACCGAATTGTTGATGAGCTTCCCAGTAACCGGCCAGTTCGCCGGGCACGGCAACCGCCAGTGCACCTGTCGATTAAAATCCGTTGGCATTAAATACTCCCCTGAGGATTGATCATGTATCTTTTCCCCTAGGGCGAAAACGTGAAAAGTGAAAAGTTTCACCATTGAAGTTAATGGCGGAAATTGTCACTTTTCACCTTTCCGCCCTAGGGATAAAGTTACATAATCGCTACCCTGGTGAAAAAATTTCTCATTTTCTCAGATATTTTAGATTTATGAAAAATTCTGAAAAATGTGTTAAATTTCTCAGATACTTTCAGAAATAATTGAATGAGGATTTTCTGAGTATGTATGAAAATTTCTGATAAATTGCGCAGATTTTCTCATATTTATTCAGATTTCTACAAAGATATGTTGGCGAGAAAAATCGGAAATATTTTATTATTATTTGGTCTGAGTTTTTCTGAAGGATGTTCCAATTTATTTAAAAAATTCGAGAAAATCTTTAAATTCTGAGAAAGTTTTAAAATTTTCGTAGAAATTTTGATTAATAATGTGAAAAATTCCGCGACATTTTTCCATCAAGGTCTTTCATCGGAGAAGACGATTGAAACATTGTTTATTATAAAATTTGTCGAGATTTACCGAGCGAAGATGCATTTGCGGATTTGCCATCGTACATCGTAGAATTTGAGGCCAAAGGTGCGCGGTCTCTTGCATTGAGAACGAAGGCCCGACGCGTGGATCTTTGATAAATCGTCATTATAAATCCACCGCCGAGACCTAGACTTTGCATGTTCACGAGTCCGTTGCATATTAGCGCGGCCAACGCAGCATCCACCGCCGATCCATTGCGTTCCAGGATTGATCTGAAAAGACCCGGCGAATCAATTAAGGGTATTTATCGACTATGTCGAATATTCTTGCAAATTAAGAAAAACAAGTTTTACATTTTTGTGAAATTGGCATACATACTTGCCGATAACGGCGCATGGTGCTCCGTCCGCGCAAACGGCACCGCGTTTGAAAGTTCTCAACTTGCTCCACGATGGTGGCTGGAAGCTTTCTGGATCGGGCGGCACTAGATATTCATCATTTCGCGGGTCCGACGTGATGTTACGTGCGTATGCGCACAGACCGATGATTATGGCAATTATTAACGCGGCTACGACGGCGCCAATTATGATTACATGTTGTACGCGAAATCGAGATCTGGAAAAGAATAACAACACATTGATAAAGACAATACTTGAAACATATCAAAGCGGTTATTTTTTTAACACTGAGTTATCGCCGTGATAATGTTTTTTACAACAACTTTGTTATTTTGCCAGCGCGCAGCGTAGCGATTTCAATATATCAAAGCTTAAGAGAGGCTTTTCGACGTTAAATCGATTTTATCGTTGCCCCTTTCTCGCATCGCTTTCTCTTATTGTTCAGCTGTCGTTGCAAAGATATTAATAACAACATTAATAACTGTATCAATGACATCAAATTATCATAAAATTATTCACGTATACGTGAATAATATACGTATACGTGAATAATTTTATGATAATTTGATGTTATTGATATTGATTTAACAGTACATGCACTGGATTAACTATCTTTCTTCTTGCAAATAGAATCAGGTTTCAATGTCTTTAAGTAGTGCATGATTTGTCAAGATATAGATTGATACTTTAGATTTATGTTAATTTATTCTCTTAGCTATTTCCAGCCTTAATACTAAGAGCTATAAAAATTAATGATCGATAGAACGATCGGTATGCATACACGCGTACCCGGCGTACCATTTACATATTGAAGGATATAAACTTTGTTCTGTGTAACTTCAAATGCTAATACGTTAAAAATAGCGTTAATTAATCGCTTAGATTAGAACTGAATGAGACTATTAGAACTTTGATATTTTTATATTAAAATTTTTAATATTAATTTTTACGCGCAACTAATAAAAATATACGGTGTGTTCAGTTTAAGTGTATACACTCAATTATTTCTTTAAATAATAGAGTAAAAAACTTTCAATTAAAGAAATTATTTAGTTTAATCCGTTTTGCTTTGGACGAGAATACTCGCGCGAATATTATACCCGTCAGATGCTTTGGAGTTAACTTGGGCCGCAAGTTTGTCAAACAAATCTTCATAATTTGATTACAAATATGATTAAAAATCAAGATTGTTGATTGCGCTCAAAAGTTGTAATCAACAAATGCATCAAACGGCGATACTTATTTGACCTTGAGCGTAAGTATGGAGGAGTTCTTAAGGTCAATTTTAAAATTTTAAATATAAATCTTTTATTTAACTTTTTATTTAATATTCTTGTAGCTGACATCGAGCGCTTTTTTCAAAACACTACAACAAAACTCCTTTTAGTTAAGTACTTTTCGAGATATGAGTCGACAAATTTCAAGTACCGCCGGCATTATAGGATTATCCAAGGTGTACCGCATGGAGGTAGCTTGATTCGAATTACCTTCCTTCTATCGCTTGACAGCTAGCCTTAATTGAAAAGAATCTCTGACACAACTTCATTTCTTCAGCTTCTCTTCATTTCATTATGTGAAATATACATAAAATAAGAAAATACGCATTTTTTTGTTCGAAATATTTTTGTGCAGAAGTTATAAGCAATATAATTGTATTATAAATTTTTGTGAAAAAGTTGTCAACTTTAAAAATTAATATTTCCGGTTATATTTGTCGTAGAAAAATGCATTTTAAAGCTAAGATTAAAAAAAAAATAGTTTAAGTTACAAGAAATTGCAAATTCCAATTGTTATACAAGCAATTGAAATGTTCAATTATTTTTTTTATCAAAAAGTTCACTTTAAAAATTTTTAAATTAATGCTATTGTATTCTTTACTTCATTCTGAAAGTATATATATTTTTTATGTTATGGATGAATTCTATTTTTGATATATACCTATTTTTAATGACTGATGCGCCGCGCCATGCTCGCGTTGTCTGGCTCGATCAAATACTGCAGCGGTTTCTTTGGAAATTTTTTGTAGGAAGAATGTACAGTATGAATGACATAATTTATGATGTTGAATATAATCAAGATTATACAATCACCATTTATTATGAATATTACATTTTAATAATTGTGCAATATTTCTGGTAAAGTAAATCGTTACTGTATTGTATAATTTGATCGTTAATTTTTCTTTTTATTTTGAATTGTTGGAATTTTCCGTAATGGATATTATATGCTCTAATCCTTATCGGAAAATTCCTACAGACCCAGACTTTTGGTGCTTTACGAAAAATCTCTCGATCTTTAAGCCTGTAAGTTGAACTCCATACAGAAAAAAGGCAATAACGTGACAGACGTGTTACTTGCCTCAAGTGCAAATGTATACTTGAGAAAGACCCAATCTTACAAACAGAGATGAGGTCAGTTACAGGCTTAAAGATCGAGATACTTGCCGTAGAGCCAATCTAGGCCTATAGGAATTTTCCGATAAGAAAGATTAGATCATAATATCCGTTATGGAAAATCCCACATTGAGAAAAAATGTTCTGGATTTGAGTAAATATTAGTTTGTATACAACTGTGACTCTATTTATTTAAATAAAGAAAATTTTCCTTTTTATTAGTATATTTTTTCTCAGTGAATACACACAATAAAAAATCGTGTGTACATAGCGGTCCATATGTTAAAATTTTCTTGTGTTACCGAGATTTGATTATTATTTTAATGTAAAATTAACATACAACAGCTATGTTATTATTTTCTTAACATTTTTATGTGTTACATTTATGTCAACGTGGATAACGCTTTATACAATATGTTATTTAAAAATTAAATATTATTTTGAGTTCTTTTAATACAATTATTTTAAAAAATTAACACATCTTACAGTTATTTTAACATAAACAAAAGTGAAAGTAAATCTTCAAATAATCGTAAACTTTGACATACAAAATAATTAAATTTACTAAAATCAAATGTTTCAGTTACACATAATTCAAGTTAAAAGAATTAATATCATGTGTTAATATAACTTGAAAAATAAGCATTTATTTTAATTATTGAAATTTGATACAACTCAAAATAAAATGTATTAACCCTTCGTAGTTACACTTCTCTAGAATCCCGTGGTAGTCGGTAACCAATAAGTAAAAATGGTTCTCTGACCTCCTCTAACTTAAATTTGGCGAGATCGCCAAATTTAACGCCTCTTGATTTTTACTTATGGGGAACTTTAAAAAATAAGAGTTATCCAAATAGGTAATAATTTTTACCTATTTCATGTTCCGTTTCAATATTTGTTTATAACTTTGTTTATAATAAAGCATTTCTAGCCAAACTTCATATAATATTTTTTTCTTATTTTTACTTGTAGAATATGCTCCCGCAGTTTGTCGGATAAAACCCGGGGCACCCTGTATAAAATAATGATAGTATTATAATTATATCATATATAATTATATTAGTTTTAGAAAGATATATATGCATGTAAAATAAGAAAATATATAAAATTACACGTAAAGCAATTTATAGAAATTTCAAATATAATTACACACATATACCTATTTATCCACGTAATGTGTAATGCATATTTAACCCTCCGTGTACGTGGGTCTACGGCGTCCGAGCCAAAATAATATCTGCTCGTAACTGTAAAACTGGCAAGCCTGCCTCTATTTCTAAAAAAGTAAGTGAGAAAAGGGACTCAAGAGTAAGAGGGACTCAGAGCTGTTAATAAAGATCAATATATCGCCGAATACCGAGCAAGTCAAGTCTCGCACGGACGTCTCAGACCCATGTATGCACTAGATGTAATATCTTTTTTGTAAGTAATAATTTTTTCTTTGGATGTAATAATAACTGTTCCCAGAGCCTCCCATTAACGGGTGCGGCGTTGGAATTTTTGTGGTTTTAGTTGGTAGGCGATGGACCCGCGCTTCGGCGTTGGTCTGTTGAATCCAACACACTCCCCGCCTCTTCCCAGAGGTGGGGGAGTCTTTTGAAGATTTCCCCAAGTAAAAAAAAATGTAAGTAATAATTTTGCTAATATTATTGAAAGTTCATTAAAAATCAAATATTAAATAAACAAATGGTTATCAAAAGATTATAAAATTGTCAACTACAATGTAGACAGATGTTTTGTAAATTTTTTCAGATTTTTTAAAATACTTTAAGGTAGGGAAAATAGCGTTGGACATGACAGACTCATGTATGCACTAATTAAGAAGGTACTGAAAAAACGGAGGGTTAATATAAAAGCATTCTTTCATATATTTAATATATTCTTGAAGCGTGTGAGAATTTATATTTTATTACTTTGCGTATACGCGTCTCCGTGTAATACGCCGTGCACATATCTGTAGCATACGCTGTTATACCCGCCTCGATATGGGTACCTGTACTGACGCGGGTATAACGGGTACCCGTATTTTGAAACGGGTAGCGGGTTATTCATTTCAGTATACACGGTAGCTTATTTCTTATTCAATCCGCGATAACTCAGTAACAAAAAATCACAGAAACATTTTTAAAAAAAGATTTTGTACGGAAAACTTCAAGCTTTCGCGTTACAAAGTCGAAAATTTTCGTAGATTTTTTTGTGCACGTGACAGGCCCACAAAGTGAGAAGAAAATTTTCCATTTTGTCCAGCTCGTAGTTTTCTATATGTAAAAATCACTAAACTCACAGAAACTAAAAAATAATAAAGTAACCTTTCGAAAGTAAAAATTTTAAGCTTTAAAATCCTTTTTTTAAACTTAAATTTTGTTTATTTTTAACGAAGTTACAGCTGCTTGAATCTTACCTATTTTTTAAGAAAAATCAAGCCCTCTAATTTTTGTGAGGAGCTTATAAAGTAAAATAGGGTAGTGTCCAAATTACCCCAACTTCATCCATGTAGTTTACTAAAGAAAAATGAAAGACAGAATTTTTTAATTTATATTTCACAGAATATTAATTTAATTAATTTAATTTATTTTATAGAATCTGTCAATGGATCAAGATTTATTAAATTCGTCAAATTCGTCAAATGTCAAACAAATTTTAATCTGTAGTAAATTAATCTGAAGTAAATTAAGAAATCCTATAAATGTTGTCCATTTCTTGTTAATTAGAGAAAATGTCAATATATTTTGTAACAATAATTACAATACTTTACTGATAATTATTGTAAAGAACGGAAAATACAAGACATACATTTGAAATTTATTTTACTATGTAGGGGAGGACGGGGGAATAAGAATCATCTTAGAATAAATTGACTATTGCGCGTTACAAATCCGAACCCGCGTGTAACTCTTATGGAACACTGCTTTCTCCGCCATTCGAATGTTTCATCAAGCTCGCTTTGTTTGCCTGGGAAAGTGCACGTCGTGTTTCCGGTCGCTCCTTTATAATTTTTATCGATTTTTTCTTAAGCAAAAAGTAGTTTTACTTTCCTTTATAATTGAATTAATTTTTTTTTTATTATTATTATCATATGTTTACTTTAGTGACAAAACATAAAATTAAAATGTCTTTTCAATAGTTTTTCTCTTAAACCATCGAAAGAAGTTAGACTAATGGGGTAATTCGAACTAATTCCAATGGTGTAATTAGAAGAGGCTTTAATTATAGTAATTATCTCGGGTATACAAATTTTAAACATACAATTGCGTACCTAGTGAAAAAATAAACAATTTTATTTGCAAATTTTGCATTCGTAAAAATTAATTATAAAATGATAAAAAAACTTAAATTTAATGATTGATCTCGTTCTAAGTTAATGGAAGATGATAAAACTTATTTTTTACCTATTTAATTGCTGTTTCCACAATGTACTTTGATACTCACTTAAATGTTTGCATAGGCAAAGAATCTGATTACTCATAAGATGGTTCTCATTGCCCGGTGCCTGGGGTAATAGGAGTTTATTTTGATTTTAAAAAATTTTTTATTTCTTTGGTGATTTTATTAGAATTTAAATACATATTTATGTTATATTGAATTGAAGCTCAATGTTTTTCGAATTTAATAACTAAAAGTTTAAATATATAAATATATAAATATATTGGTGATTATAATATATTTATTATATTTTTTTCTTAACTGATGTCAGTTCCTCCGTCCTCACACAATAATCATTGAGCTTGTCTTACAAATTACACACAAAGGGCTATCGTACTATATAAAGTAAAAAATATAGCATTTTATTAAAAAAAAGATAAAGTTGATCATAAAAGGATTCTAAACCAAAGGCCGAACTCCGAAAATGTTGACAATTTCGATAGTTTTTTATGTTACCGGCCTATAAGATCTGTCCTTGTACAAATGTATAGATAAAAATATAGACAAGGATAAACAAGGTTATAGTACCTACCTATATTTATATACCATAGACATATATTATATACATTGCACGATAATAGATCTACAAGCATAACTTTTTTGTTAGAGGTCTAATCCTAATTCTGAGAACCGTATACATTGATAACAAATCTGTGCCTGTTCAGAGTTTGCAAAAGAAAACAAGGAAGAACAATGATAATAACAATGGGAGAAATTATATAGGATGTTATAAGGGGATCCTATAGTGGCACTAATTACCGACATTTAGTTAAAAGCATACAACTTTTAATTTGTTTTACGGAATTGTAAAATTTTTATACAGAATTAAAGTACGCATAAAAACGTAGAGAGCTAGGGTCGGTTTTACATCAAAACTGAAAAAAAAATTAAAAATTTGGGCACATAGAGCTGTCACTGCCGACAATATTTGCTTATATAAAGATACTGCAGTTTATATATACAAAATGAGATACTAACCCTCTACGGAAAACATTGAAGAACAATATCGTGCAATTACAACTACGATAGAAGTCTAGAAAAAAAAGTGTCATGCTTTTAACTTTTATATATGCAAAAGCACATGCAGGTTGATAAGATGAGCAGTATTGCGTGTTGCCCCTTAAGGGGATCCTATCGGATCCTATAGTAACAGTAATTATCGACATTTAGTTAAAGGCAAACCACTTTTAATTGGCTTTACGGAATTGTAAAATATTTGTACAGAATTAAAGTACGTACAAAAGTGTAGGGGGCTAGTGTCGGTTTTACATAAAAAACGAAAAAGAAAATTAAAAATTTGGGCACATAAAGCTGTCACTGACGACAATATTTGCTTATACAAAAATACTGCAGTTTATATATACAAAATGAGATACTAGCTCTCTAGGGAAAACATTGAAGAACAATATCGTGCAATTACAACTACGAT
>NW_020220037.1:0-33694 GCF_003070985.1 Temnothorax curvispinosus | reverse complement strand
CAGTTTTTCAATGTTCATATCGGAAAGACGTTATATATATTGCCAGTTAGGTCGATTTAAATTACTTTAACATATATTTAATTTATTCCTGCATCTATATTTCTAATCAATTTATTTCCCAGTCTGTCTTTTACACACTATACTTTACATTGATCTGATCTATACGTTTTTACAACGTATTCTTGCCTTCAAACGAAAAATAAGTTATAAACATCTTTTTTAACCATTCGACTTAATTTACTACATTTTTCTATTTGTGACTTAAAGTCCTACTTTTAAATATTTTACTATTTTTTATATATGTCATTAGACTCGTGAAAATGTCAACAAATTAATAAACAGCTATACGAGTCAAGCGCGGTACGTAGTGCGCAAGTAAAGAAATTAATAGTTACGGAAGTAACGCGCAAATTACAATGCATATATTATATATACATATATTCTAACTTAATAAACTGCGCGCCGATTATTTGTCTGACTTGAAACACAGCTATCGTTGGAACATTAATACCCTTCCCTCCCTGGAATTAAATCAACGCGATTTAATTATTTTAAAAAACTTAAGAATTTATTGCGAAAAAATTGCGGTTCTTGCGATAAATATTACCACATGCCTCGATAGTCAAATTGGTACGACGCCTTCCACGGAATGAGGGAAGTTCCAGGTTCGAATCCTGGCTGAGGTAATATTTTTTGCAATAAATTCTTTACAGTTTTTTAAAATAATTAAATTGCGTTGATTTAATTCCGGGGAGGGAAGGGTATTAATGTTCCAACGATAGCTGTGTTTCAAGTCCGACAAATAATCGGCGCGCAGTTTATTAAGTTAGAATATATGTATATGTATATTATATACGTTGTAATTTGCGCGTTACTTCTGTAACTATTAATTCTTTACTTGCGTACCGCGCTTGACTCGTATAGCTGTTTATTAATTTGTTGATATTTTTTATAAGTACACGTAACAATAATGTTTCTGACCTTTGTCATTGCCTCTTATCGAGGCAATTACCTTATATTCGTTTGTTTATTTCAATTTTTTAATTTATGTTTTCTGTTATTCTTTTGTATATTATGTAAATTCTCGGTAGGCGCCCTCTTTCTCTACGCTTCCAGCTAGAAAAATGGTGGTCGTAGAGGGCGAATCCCTCGTTAGGGAGAAGGTTCGACTGTGGGGCGATTGGGTGGCGCCCCCCGAAATTCCGAGGACACGGACACCCCGTAGCCACTGTCGTCTTTTGTCAGACCCCCGCTCCAAATTCCCGAAAAAAAAAACGCCTGCATCAGGATTTGGAATACCTGCTTAGGATTGAACCCGAATCTCTGGAACGTGAATCCAGCGTCTAACATAGTTGACTACTAACTCGCCTTTCCATTTAATAAAGTTTAATTGATAGCTTTTTATTTTCTATTTTTTGCTTTTAAAGGTGCCAATTCATGAGACGCTGAAAATGAGCGTCAACAAGGTGAACGTAGTGGTTTCGCTTTGACGCTAGCGTCAAAGAAATGAAGTTGAATTTGTTTAATATTCAGCGTCGTCGCTGAATCGTCGTTAATCGTCCCAGTACAATTAAACATAGACTTCGAAATACGTAAAATATTAATTATTTTCAAGTAATATCTTCAAGTAATAATATTTTATGGATACATATATAAATAAAAGATATTATTTCTGAAGATTTTTACTTGCTAAAAATGAGCGTCGAGCGTTAACGTGAAAAGGCACCTTAACTCATTTTTATGTGATTAACTTTATTTTTGTGCTACAGAAGACTTAGTACAGTCGAAATGTTTATATTGTTTCTTTAACTACTGAAGAATAAATTATCAAAAAAATGAAAAGGAGAATAATTTCTTGGGCGATAACGACGTATATTAAGGAGGTTGTAAGGCTCAAGTGCAGTGGGGGGCGTTTTCATACAAAGGAAATATGGACGAGCGCTGCCAATCTGAAATATTGATATTTAAAATAATATCGATTTAAAATTTTGAAAAAAATATAAGATGTAATGCAGTTAAAATGCAAAGAATATAAATGTTTAATTTATGTGAAAGTCTCACATATAAATTTATATTTTTTAAACAAATTTTATTATTACTACAAATAATGACTTGGCAACGGAGTAGAAATGAAAAATCAAAGTTGCGTTAGAACTACCATCGATTGGCAGAATATAGACTCTCGATTTGGGTGCCAAAAGTTCAAGAAGTCTAATCCGTGAGAATGAGTACCACGGAGATTAGTACGTGTGAGTCGTGTGACGAGTACGATATGAACACAAGTAATACAAAAGTGTTAGGTCACATCTGTGCCGTAACTAGCCTGCATCCGGTGTAAGCTCAACATTTTGAGCCCCCCTCCCCTTCCAAATACTTTTAATAAAAAAGAACAATAAATATTTAAAAAATATCGATTATCTGACAATGCAACTTACGAGCCTTATGTGATGCACACAAACTCGTGAATAATATTTTCATGATTAAGTTGCCTTGTAATCGAGTTCTTTATGGACAAAATGTCCTTTGTCAGTTTCTGCTGCCCGGCGAACCTATATACAGTAGACTTTCGAGAAGTCAAGATCTGGTCACCTGGTGGTGCGCTCTCGAGGGGTTCGAGCCTTTGAGTCTGGAAGGAGAATTGTTTATGTCTCCTTTTTTCAACCTTTTTTATTTTATAGTTTTGCCTGCGTCTCCTTGAAGCTTGCACCCGGTGCGAGAGCACCGACGGCACTGCCCTAGTTACGGCACTGGGTTACATTTTACTACCTAATTACACTGGGTGAGAATCTTTTTTGCGTTTTCAACAGCGTTGTCAAGTTTTCTTCATCACACAGCTTGAATGACAGAAGTATTACATATTGACTTATTTTTTAGTATTGCAAATAAACTATACGGTGAAATGGCTTGAACTTTGAAACAATTTCAATATGCTATACTTTACATATTACACAATTTTATTCGTTTCTTAATATTTTAAATATCTGTTTTTGTTAAAAATAGATATGGAGAATCGAGTTTCTCATAAGAGTCCATTATAAAAATGTAGAACTTTGATATTAATTAATTTATGTAAAAATGGGCCGGTGAAAAAATATAAAAAAATTTTCATGCAACCATTATTTGTAAAGAAAATTATATTCATGCCGTTCTTAACATTTTGCATTTTCCTTACAACCTCCTTAATGCGAAATATTTACATTTCGGATTTTGCATCGCAATATATCTCCATTCGTAGAACGCGTAGACGAAAAATAAAAACACTTATTATATAATTCAAACACAAGCTATCGATTAACCTTAAAACTTGATCGGTTCAGCCATTTTATGAGATCCGATAATCTAAGGGTCTTTCAACATGACAGTTTACGTATAAAGCGGGCTACACACAGAGATATGTATCAAGAAACGGTATTGTGATACCGTCACTGATCTGAGACATGTGTACTATACACACACTGCGATATATAACAGATATCACGTGTCTCTAGTACTGAGTGCGTGACTTTTGGTAGTAAAGTGCCAACTTTTTATAGTGGCGGTTAGCGGGGATCTGTCGCGAGATTACCTTACACACGCGAAAACAAGCTAAAACATATCTCATCAGTATCATTATTTCGGTCTTTTTGTATTCCATCGACAGCGGGAGACTAGATTCATGTATCGATACTTATTGACACTGTATGAAACTTTCGGAGACGTACTTACACACGATGAGACATGTCTCATGAAATGGTATACGATATCGTTTATTGATACATATCTCTGTGTGCAGCTCGCTTTAAGATACATGATCTATCTCGCTGCGCGTACACTTAGCGCGAGAGAGAGACACCTCTGTATATATACCTCTGTAGCCCTATTCTGTAACTCTAACGACAGTATCGGTATCGTTATATCGTCGTTACGCAGCTTTTTTTCCATATAATATACCTGCGCAATGACATCATAACGATAACGACACTATCGTTAAGAGTTACAGAATAGGGGTACTGGATAGATAATTTCCATAATTTCCTTATTGTTTGTATTGTGACCGCATTGATCTTCTTATATTGAAGAAAATTGTTTATTTGTATTAGTTTTGTCTGCTTGGTTTGAATCTAGTTTTAGATAAACAATTAAGTTAATAATTATATTCTATAAGATATTAACAAAAATGTAATAAATAGACATCGGATTTTTTATGGCAATTAAAAGCAATTAATAACTAAGATTATGTTATTTATAATATCCAACATATTTATACCTAACATATGTTGTAGTATGAATATGTTGGATATTATAAATAACATAATTTTAGTTATTAATTGCTTTTTTCCACCAATCTGCATATAAAAAATCCGATGTCTAGTAATAAAGTTTTCTTTTATGAGAGACTCCTCGCTGTCAGTTGTGTCGATTTTTATTGTATCACCAGTAAAGGGTCAAAGTTACTGCTTCATGATGCTGGGAATAAGAATTTTATTAATTTTAATATGTGCATTATTCCTCGGCAATTTGAAATAGCTCTCAAGGTTTTCTTTGTACAATAGCCACGTATTGTACGAAGGGCAATAAAGGGCAATGCGGTTACGTGGCAGATGATGTGATATAGAAGTTGGTCTATCATGGACGTTGCTGATTTAAGAACTTCGGGGTAATGAACGGTAGCTACTTTCGCTTTTCTAATTGAATGAAATACTTTCTAATTGAAACTAAAATGTAATATCTGAACTCTAAGGAACTCCTCCCACTGTGGGAGGAATGGAAAGGCTGTGTTGTGGAAGAACGAGCTCCGTGTTTATGATAACGGATGCATGCTGTCACTCACTTGTCTATTTTAAATCTCTCGAGTACTCGTTTCGTTCTATCGTGCGAAGAATGCGAGCCAAGGAGCCAGGCAGTTCCGATATTCTCTAAGCCGAGGAACTGACTCCTCTCATAGTCGGTGCACCGGCGTGCATCGTCGGCGCTGGTGTATACGGAACTCGTATCCGACGAGGGCGAGAAAGCTCTCATGACTTTTCTCTGTGAAAAGCCTCACTTATTAGTACAATAAATGGAGTTGCATCTGTACTCCGTGCTCGATTAATTGAACATCGACTCACTTGGAAAACATGCCGTCCGTTTCTCACCATCTACAACTGCACTTCTTCGTATACCTCTTGACCTGCGTACGTCGAGAAATTCCATGCCATATCGGCATTGTTGGCTATATCCTGTGCAGTGTGGAGCACTGTTGCAATTATAAAGGAAATGTCGAGTACTTGTTTCAGTTTCCTTGACACAAGTTGAAAAACGCATGCGTGAAAAAAAATTTTCCACGTGGATGTAATTATCGGGTATTACCGATATAAGTACAGAGTCCACTGATAACGAGCTAATGAGATAATGAGATAATGCTTGCACACTGCAGAGCCATAAAAAAACAGCTACACTTGGATGTCAAAAAAATACGCGCTTTAAGCGGAGCAGAACTGTGAAATGCAGCAGCAGATGTATCAGCTGAGCAAGCAATCGATACGAGCCTGCGCAACAAGCGTATCCACACGAGACAGGTCTGTAGCTATGGAATAAACCAATGAAAGTATTGTGCGATTCAAGTTTTCGAACGATGGGATTGATTTTCATGTCAAAGACACAAATAATCTATGTAAAGCTTTGAAAATCTTCAATAAGCATGCAATATGTCGTACCTCCGTTCCTCCTGCGATTCGAATGTACACGTGAAAGTATTTTTCTCTGTCATTTTTCTGAATAAAGTGTACGAGACTTCAGATGCAGAACGCGAATATTCTACACGCTTAACGCACGGTCGCACTTTCCGCTCAGCCGTGTGCGAACGCGTTTTCCAGCGAATTCCCCACTGGCGCTTAAATTTAATCGAATCAACGAGCTATTTTGCACTTCCGAACGCACGGAAATTTTTTGATGAGTCCGTCAAGCGCGAAAAAATTCGCGGACGATGCTAGGTTGCGCGGGAAACGCGATGGACACGATTTATTTATGAAGAACGATGAAAGGCGAAGTTGGAGATCACTCGTTACGAGGTGATGCACACGTGCTCTACCGGTGAACGCACATCGCGATGTGGTAACGGAATGACTGTATAAGAAGATGCGTGGTGGAAACACGTTTTGGAAACAGGATTGACAGAGATGAAGTTGATCTTTATCTGAATTCCAAACGTTGAGCGGTCGAACATTGAAATGAGATTCAAACTGGTTTGCATTTCTTACGTGTACATTGTTACGAACGCGTGCATTAGGAAGAAACAAAATGTCGTCATTTATTTTTCTGCAAAGATGAAGAACACGTCATATAAGATTCAGTGAAATTACGAATTCAATAACTTCCAATTATTTTTTTTATTTACATTAATTTTTTTATACATTCGGACATCGTTTATATCGCAACTTTTTTTAATGTTACACGAAAAAAACGATATGGTTGCCATATCCAGAAAATAGTAACATTTAGCGCAGCCATATCTGTGGTTGTCACACCCACATGGATCACTATACACCTATATATGGTTGGGACAACCATCGAGAATTGATACCAGCGCTGGCGCGGTGGTGCGGCAACTATAATATAGTTAAGACACCACATCAATGTGGGTGTAACTACCACCAGATATGGCTGCGCCAAATGTTACTATTTATTTGGCTGTGGTAACCATATCGCTTTTTTCGTGTAACATCGATAATTCACATTTGACAAAGTTCCTAAAATTTTATCATTGATAACGATAAAACGGCAATTCCAAACTATGCGATTTTAACTGACGATCTTGGATCAGCAAGCAGTTCGGCTACTCGTATACACGGAAAAAAATAATTCTGCTATTGTAGCAAAATCGTCATTGCTACTGGATTGCTATTCATAGCGACAGCAACAACAATGTAGTAGACACAACTAATTTTACGAATTATTCGTCATTAGAACAAAATCTGTTTTATTGCGAGAAAAAAATTTCTGTGTGTATTTGTCTTTAGAATTAGGGGAGACCGGGGCTAACTCGACACTATTTTTTTAAAGGCAATTTTTAATATTTAATTATAAATTTTTAGGCAAATTCAATGGTACATATTTAAAGAGTGTTCCTTCAGGTACAAAATTGATTCAGAAAGTTTTGCTGTACGTCGCTTTGTTTTGCCGCCAGGAAAGGAAAAGTGACGCGAAGACAAATTTTCGAATTGAAAAATGCCGGGGCAAACTCAACACTTTGTCTGATTGACACAATTTGATCTGGAACTTATTTTTTACTGTCTGAAAATGAAAATACATTGTTTATTGTGTATTTAAAAAGTACAAAAATTCGGAATAAAGTAGCTAGAACAATCATTTGAAATAACGAGAACAAAAATTGTTGAACTTTCAATTATCTTCATCTAAACTCATGTCTGAAAAACAATAGGTAAACTCGCGATCGGACGTGTGCATACATTTGTCATGAGCCATACAGCTGCATGACAAGCATCGTTTGTTACTGGGAGCCGACGAAACGGGGCGTGGTGTTGACTTTGCCCCGGACGTCGTTTTTCACTTTTGTCACTTCAAAAACATGAAAATTTTGAAAATATCCAAAAACGATTATCGGATTCATATAGAGCATCAAATTTTCCATAAAAATCACTTACATATAGGTTTACAAGAGTAAAGCTCGATGAAAGAGTAGAAATTTTCGAGAGATCAGAAAAATTACTTTTCAGTCTTTCACCATCAAAAACGCTTATGTCGCGCTAAAAATTACACCATAACTCAGAATGTCATCAAATCCCGTTGATAATACTGGCACAAAAAGACGCATTTACAGTAGGAAAGGCAAGTTTCTATGATAAGATTCTAGATTTAAATTAGCAAGAAGTCTAGTGTCAAGTTTGCCCCGATGTCGAGTTAGCTCCGGTCTCCTCTACGTTAATTTGCTATTGAAGCAAAATAATGTATTCTTAGCAGATACATTTGCTATCGGAGCAAAATCACTATACTCAATAGCCTTTGTCGCCTCACTGATCGAAGAGAGAAAACAAAAGGGGATGATCACAAGGAAATGTTTGAAACTGTCCCTCACATTTTTGATGGGCTTTGAAAGAAATTCCATATATTTGATTATGAGTGAATATCTCCGAAACCGCGTATATGAAAAAATGTTTTAGACAAAAAGTACGGTATTAAGTGATTTTTGTAACTGTGTATTTAGATTTTTTTTATGTCATATTTTTTAACATGTCCCCACTCTTTAATGTTATTTTTGTAAAATATGAACATACTTCGAAGCCGATAAAAAAATACGTGTGTTATTTTGCTCTGCTTTACAATATGTATATCCAAAGCCCATCAAAATCGATGAGAGACAGATAATTAATATTCATCGCGCAAATTCCTAGTATTCATGCTCTATATGGAAGTAACATGTGCACGCTGTGTCTATAAGCACGTGTGGTCTATAAGTGAACGAGTGTTGTATTCTATGAATATTAGTTGCTTTCCATTTACACTCAATAAGTGATCTGAGTCACTCAGTTATGTGAGTATTTTATACTCAGGTAAGATATGTCATTTATTGTATTTACCTGCTTATTTTGGTGACAGAGCTATCGCATAATATAATACAGGTCCATAGTCTCACTTTTAATGTGAGTTTATTAGATTTATTAAAGCACATGGTCTTGATTGTGGATAAAAACTCAGTTGAATCTCACTTGCCAGCATGCAAAAAGAACGTGCATTTAACTGAGTTATAACGTCACAAGTGAGAATTATCTGAGTTTTGATGTAAATTGAAAGCAACTATTGTGTCGTTGTATTCTCCTTTCTACAAAAAAGGAAGTTCCATTTGTGTCCGCAAGAACTTGGCTTTGCAAACAGCACATTGTTTGCAAGTCTCAATATTCATAAGATTCCTTATTTAAGGGTAACTAATATAAACGCAAGAGTCGCATGCTTCCGAGTGATATTGGTCTGATCCACTAATTTGTCTGTATGTGTAGCAAAATATGTAACTAATCTTTTTACTGCTGTGTCAGCAAAGGAAATTTGGTTTATTAACGGATTTCATTACAGCTAAATTATTAATTACTCCAGCAAAAGAAGTTAAGTAAAGCAACAATGCACATTAAAACATCTGAAATATTTACTCGCAACCATATACTCAAATAGTATAATAAATTATAATATTATAAGTAATATAGTATAATATTACTTAATTACTATAAGTAATATAGTATAATATTACTAATGTAAATACACATAAATATTTACATATTAATATAAGTATACGATAATAGTTATTTGTGTAACAAGTGAGGTAAGATGAAAATTCCCGGGTGCGGAGTTTACGCACGAGCCGAAGGCGAGTGCGGTAACCGCATCCGGGAATTTTCATCTTTACACACGGCTTACACTCCCTATTTTATGTTGCAAGTGCCTGGAAAGTGGTCTATCACGCACGCGTAGCGTGCGTAATGGGGCACTTTCCATGCACGTGTTGCATAAAAAAACATTTTGTATTTGAGTAGATTTCTATTCGTGTAGAAATTTTTGTGTTATATTTTTGACATACACTGGTGTTAATGTAACATATATTGTCATTGTGTTATTTTGACTTTTTTCTGCGTTAAGTTATTATTCAACGTTTTCTAAGAGTAAAAATAACACAATTTATGTGTAAATGCACGAATTTTTGGTGACATATTTTATATGTTAAAATGAACACCTAAATTACTTTCCTCTCTATAAGAGTTATTATCTGTTAAATCAACATTTTTCTTATGTTATTTAATATAAATAGATATCGCTGTCTTCTGTTTTTTTGCAAGAAAAAGAGAAGGAAGAATAACATTTAATGTAAGAACAACATTTTATTTTAATTACATTTAACATTATAAGGCCATAACCCGTCTCTCTTAACGATGTTGGTGGGACCGGGTCTTAACATGTTAATTTAACATAAACTTTGCTTCCAGATATTACAGCGTCCATGTATTACAATTTCGTGTTGATTTTTCACGTATTACCTGTGTTATTTATTTACATATTTGCCTTCTGTTAAATTAACATAAAAATTAGAGTGGATAAATTGGGACATGTGAGATGTGTTAAATTTACTACAAAATTTTTTACTGAATTTTTTACTGAGTACTTAATAATGAGAAGAACTTAAATTACTAATTACTTACTACTATTACTAATTATTTACTTCCCTCTTACGGAGAAACTGCACGTTGATTGGCTATTGTGACACTTCTTGGTGCGTGGTAAGCGTCTCCGCGTGCTGTGCACATTGCAAAAGAGTCAAGTTCCACTTGGCGATCGCGTGGACCGCGAACGTCATTCTGTTTTTGTTCCTCACTGGATGTTAAATAGAAACGGAATGATGTCCCGCATCAACGCGATCGTCAAACGTCTATTGTTCACTCTTACTGCGTTACTGCGTAGGAATAGTGCCTATAAAGGCCTTCAACCTTCGACACTCCACACTAAGTCGACAAATTTTTCAAACGTGTTGACTGGTTGCAAAATAGAAAAGTTCTCGAGTTTCTAGAAATTTTCTATTTTGTAGCCAATCAAAACGCTTAAAAAATTTGTCGTACGACAAATGAAATATTACCCTAACTGCGTGGGCGGAAGTGAGGCATTGTGATGACTAGCTACGCGCCGCACTTAGCTAAAATAATTTGCAGTAACAAAGATAATTTCAACAAATATAGGTTTGCTTTATAAACAAATTGACGATTGCTTTCATTACATAACTTCTTTGCTACATTAAGGGGTCATGCCTAGTTGGAAGTGCATAATTTTCGGGGATTTTTATAAGAAAGTCAATTTATTTTTTCTTACAACAAAAAGTTGACATCAAAAGTACAATATTGAACAACATTCAAAATTTTTTTCGTTGAAAAATATTGCAAATTAAGGAAGTTACGGCCACTTTTGATTTTTCAGAGGTGTCGTGCGGTGACCACGATAACTCCAAGCCAAATCATCTGAAATAAAAAAACCAAAAAGATTCTGTTAGTATATGAATATATCTTGTTCGTGAACGAAGAGGGTTCTTTTTTTAATGAAAACTTTTTTTTTATTGAAGAAAAACGAAAAATTAAGAGCCCGAATAATTGCGTTTTTCCTTAAAACGGCCGCCATTTTGTTAAAAATTATTTTTTCAAAAAATCCTTCGTTCACGAACAAGATATATTCATATACTAACAGAATCTTTTTGGTTTTTTGATTTCAGATGATTTGGCTTGGAGTTATCGTGGTCACCGCACAATACCTCTGAAAAATCAGGAGTGAGCCGTAACTTTCTTAATTTGCAATATTTTTCAACGAAAAAAATTCTGAATGTTGTTCAATATATGTACTTTTGATGTCAACTTTTTGTTGTAAGAAAAAATAAATTAACTTTCTTATAAAAATCCCCGAAAATCATGCACTTCTAACTAGGCATGACTCCTTAACAAATCTGCTTATTTATAACGTTTAATTTTTTCCAATAAGCTACAGATTTACTGAATTAAACAAAACAAATCATTTTTTTTCGTGTTACGGGTCGTACATTGTTACGAACGCATGTATTAGAAAGAAATATAATCATGTCATTTATTCTTCTGCAAAGGTGAAGCAAACGTCATATAAGATTCAGTAAAATTACGAATTCGACAACTTCCAATTATTCTTTTTATTTGCATTAACTTTTTATACACTCAGACATCGTTTATGTCGCAACTTTTTGTAATGTTAACATCGATACAACATTCACACCCGACAAAGTTCCTGAAATTTTATCATTGACAACGATAAAACGGTAATTCATAAACGGTATATCCAAGCCGCGAATTTAACTGTCGATCTTGGATCAGCAAGCAGCTCGGCTGCTCGTATATAAAGATTTGCAATTCTAGCAAATTCGAGATTGTATGGACGTCGTAACATACGCGTGGAAATGATCGAGTCTCGTGCGTACGTAATAAAGTGCAGTTGCTATAACACTGTATATATTTAGCAACAATATTATGTAAATTAAGTAGACACCGCGATCAGAAGGTGATCCGTATTCACGCCATGTTAAGCGTGCGCTCTTTATTAATTCTTCATTACAGCCATCAACTTATATGTACAGAGTGTCACCTAATTCGCGCCCACTATTTACACAGTGATATTCTTTATCAAAAATTTAGTCGAAAAGTCCTGAACCATTTTTTCCCTATAATGCTTAATAGTAAAGCAGTAATTATTGAGTAAAGGCAATCCACTCACAATCAGTGCCGTCCTTTAGCCGGTCGTACCCGTACGTCAGTGACCCGCGCGCCTGAGTAGATAGTATGAGTGAGCGCACACTACCAGGCGCGCGGCTCACTGACGTAAGCCCGGCTAAAAGACAGTGCTGATTGGATTGACTTTACTTAATAATTACTGTTTTACTGAGCATTATAGAAAAAAATGGCTCAGGACTTTTCAACTCAATTTTTGATAAAAAATATCGCTGTGTAAATAGTGGGCGCGAATTAGGTGACACCCTGTATATATAATGTAATATAAATTATCTATATTAATGTATATTAATATTATCCCTAAATATTATATATCGGTGGAATCATGTATAAATTAAATATATACGATTGGAATGAGAGATCTAGCTTGTAGGTATCAATTGTAAACAAAATACGCGAATACGCACCGACTCTTGCACGTTTATAACAATCTCTCGCCTGAACGAAAATGTTCTTGTCACGTCATCAAACGTCCAGAGAAAACGTCGAAGATATTTGTATACATAGAATTGTACGCACACATATGCTCTAAGCAGTTTTTTTGGATCAATTCCAATGGCTACTTACACTATCGGTTAATTTTAGCTTTATCTACATTGCTAATAAAAATAATTATCGCGTAGACGTCAGTCACAAAACAGTTGTGGAATTTACGTCTACGATTGTAACTATCGAGCGAAACTTGACATTTACAAAAGACACAAACATTTTTTAATTTATTTTTCTTTCCTAAATAGCGTAACTCGGCGCTCGATAAACTTACCGTTCGAACATTCCTCGGAATTCACATCTTTGATTCTGACGTTGTTGCCACTTTCTGTCAAAAGAACTTTCTCGGGTGTCCGACTTCCATCCGTTGTTCTCCACTCTCCACTGCGAGTCTGTATGACTTGCTTCGGAAAATTAAAGATAAATTGGACCGGAACTTTCGTAGATAACGAGTTTTCGCGAATTCATCGCTGACGCAAACTTTTTATCGGTATTTGATCGGAAACGATCATTGATTAATTCTTCAGGACGAGCGAACAAATTTCTCGAAAACGAGTTTGCCAACGGTGTATTAATCAGTTCTTCGGTTTTTGTTGCAAAAGATGGTCTCACGTCATTGTCGCGTCACATAACGTCGCAGAGTGAAAGTACAAAAATATAATTTCAGGATATGTCGATGTATATATATTAATGTCGAATGTAAGGATCTGCAAAGAACAAATCCATATTTCCTTCAAACTTTTTACAGTGCGTTAAGACACGTAAGAGATCAGCCTACGAAACGTACATTTTTGGACAAATTATTTGTCGAATACCTTCTCCTCGCTCTCGTGTCGCAAACACGAATATTGTAAATGCAAGTTATAAAAGTAGCTCTTTACCGCAACTCTTCACCGGCTAACTTTATTCTTGTAAATTCACGAAATAAACGTGTCACGCGATTGTATGTTCATTTATTTAGAAACTTCCTGTGAACGCCATGTGTATCAGTGTCGCTTAAATACACGCGGTGAAATTTTATTTTGTTCGCAACACACATGCACACATACATATATTCACATACACGCGCACACCACACGCATACACGAACGGATTATTCAAAGGAAAATACATTTAAGAGGGTAGGCTTAAGAAGAGGGAGTTAGAAGTGGCCTCAG
This sequence comes from Temnothorax curvispinosus, assembly GCF_003070985.1. Classification (NCBI taxonomy): domain Eukaryota; kingdom Metazoa; phylum Arthropoda; class Insecta; order Hymenoptera; family Formicidae; genus Temnothorax; species Temnothorax curvispinosus. Next base: position 19,797 of record NW_020220037.1, on the reverse strand, counting down.
CTGCGCAGCCTCTTCATGATCCTCCGCGGAAACTTCGGGTTCGCGATTGCTGCTTTTCAACTTTCGCCTCGGTGGTCTCGTTTGCGGACCCTCCTTCGATCTCTCAAGATTGTCGTCTTCGTCGTTCCTCTCTGCCTTGGTTTCGATTTCTTCGACGCTACTCCAACTGCTTTCGCTCTCGCTGAACTCTTTTTTCTTCATGTTACCATTCACCCTCTCCTTCTCTTTTTCATTCTGTTCGCCAGTCTCCTACATTCGAGTAATTAATTGTGTTTAAAGTAGAATTGAATTGTGTGAATTGAATTATATACTGAAGAGATTATATACAAAAAGATAATTATTTGACTCTTTCATTACGATCGCTATTAAAACTGTCGTTACGTGTCGATAATCCTTAAAAGACTATTTGACTTTGTTGAGTCAAAAAAAATATATAAATTATTTTTGAAGTGAAACTTCTTTAGGCACGGTAGTGAGTTCGATTCGCGACACGAAAAAGTGTAACGGAAGTGAAACTTCTTTGGTACGGTAGTAAGTTCGATTGTGTGACACGAAAAGTGTAACGAAAATTCGACCAATAGGCGTACGAAATGAAACTTCTTTGGTATGGTAGTAAGTTCGATTGTGCGACACGGAAAGTGTAACGAAAATTCGACCAATAGGCGTACGAAATTAAACTTCTTCAGTACAGTAGTAAGTTCGATTGTGCGACACGAAAAGTGTAACGAAAATTTGACCAATAGGCGTACGGCGTTGGCAAGACAATTCTTCTTCTGGCATGGTAGTAAGTTCGATTATGCGACACGAAAAGTGTAACGAAAATTCGACCAATAGGCGTACGAAATGAAATTTCTTTGGTACGGTAGTAAGTTCGATTGTGCGACACGAAAAAACGTCACGAAATAGTGTCACGAAAATTCGACCAACAGGCGTACAAAGTTAAACTCCTTTTGGATCGGTAAGTAAATTCGATTTTGCAACTCAAAAACGCGTCACAAAAATTCGATCAGGCGTACGGCACTGGCGAGACGGATATAGTAAGAACTGCGTGTAACACTATATTTTCGAGTTGCGGGCGGCTTGGAGTGACTAATTCCGTTCCATTGTTTTTGTATTAATTTCAGAAAAGTTATGGCAAAGCCTTGCCTTCAGAAGTTTCACTTTTAACGCGCGTGGCGACCACGCGTTCATTTTTTTTTAAATATTTATATAATTATTTAAGATAATTGTGCAATTGTATAAAATTTCGAATTTACTTTATCACTTACCATGGCGAGAGATTTAAGCAGCGTAGTAGTTGTTGTCGTGGCTGTAGTCGTGTCCGTGGTATCGCTGCTCTCGCTGTTATTGTTCGGCCTGATCGCGGTTGACAGGGCGCCTTCTTCTAGATTTTTGCCACGTACGTGGCGCGTATGTGACGACCAGCCGTCCGAGTTCTTCGCGTTACCCTTGCCGTACTTCGGTGTCACGCCGGTGGTCCATACGCTTGCGTCGCTGCTTCCCGTGCTGCTCTCACTTCCGGTGCTGCAGTGTCGCCATCGGCGTTCTATGCACGCGCGATAAAACGAGAGCTCTCTTAAATAAGGTCAGACGCTAATCCAGTTAGAAGTAACTCAGTTACTTGGACGATCCATTCATTTGCAAATCTCCATATGAAACTAATGGCGAACATGTTCAGCGACGTTACGTTGAAAACTTACTTGATTTTTTCTTGCTTATAGAGAGAATAATATTATGCAAGACTGCGAGATTTTCGAAGAAAGGGAAAAAAAAAAAAATATCCGCGTCGGAGAAACTGGAACAAGAGGCGTGATAATTTTTATAAGTCGCGATTTTATTTTAGAATTGCAAATGCGATTGAAGCAAACACTATCTACAAATGTTAGCATGCGACGTACTTTCGCACGGCGGTGGATTAGTATTGGAATTGAGGGGTTTTCTCAGAAGGGGGCTGCCTCCGTCTTGGCTCTCCTCGCTGTACGCGCGCGTTATGAGGATCCTCGGGCTTCTCCTCGGGGTCTCGCACATAGCTATGGAGCATTCCGCGCCCGAATCCGCCCCGATAAAGTCGCTCCGATAATGGGGACCCATCAGACTGGCGGCACTCGCGCTCGCCCTCACCAATTTGCTCGGCTCACCTTCGCGCGCCATGATGAAAGGACATGACGCTCATATCAGTGTCGGAACGTTTATCCATTATCAAAGAGTTTATCCGTCAAGGATCTTTCGATTCATTTTACTAGAAATCTTTTTTCTTTTTCATAAAGATATATTCGCGTTAAAGTGTAAGGGAACTGTCGGTTCTCGGTTGCGAATTATGACGAGTTAAGAACTATTTGAATATGACGGAAGCACGGGTTGTATCTCGATAAAATGGTATCAGCGGGCAAGGATCGCGTACCTGATTCAGCGGTCGGCACTCTGAGAGTATTACACGAGGCGGCGGGTTGCAATCTGCCACGCTGGAACCCCAGATTATTGCTTTTGAAACTACCCCCGGTCCTGCACGAGCCGAGGGCCAATAACGCCTCGCTTAGCCTCCGTTGTAGAGGCGGGAATGGGAAGAAGGAAGCGTTTCCGCTGCCGGAAGGTCTTCTCGAGCCCGCGACGCTCGGCGTTCTCGCCTGAATCTCCTGGAACACGATTTACACAGTTGCTCCCATACGCTACCATATACGAACGTAATTGGACATAGCAATAATAACCGTAAACTGCAAAAATTAGTATTGTCCTTCGCTCGGCGCTCGAGCGTCTTTTCACGAGCATTCACTTTTCTCGCGTTTCGTACCTGCTGCAATTCCGACTTAGTTGCCTTTTTCCGCCAGTAGTTCTGCACGGATCGTCGCAGGGTCTGCGATTTCAAGCCGTAGAGCAAGCCGTTGATGGGTGGCGAGCACGCGAGGAGGAGCGATGCTAAAGAGGCGAGCTTAGGATGCGCGTGAAGACGGTGCTGATTACCGGCGTCGCAAGCTTCCCAGAGGATGAGTCCGCAATACGGAAAGTAGAGCAGATACAGAGAGCCGACCAGTTGCATCACCTGAAAAGTTTCGTTTGCGAAACTGATACGAGAATCGACAGCGGCCGTTTGATGATCGCAGCGCGAGGCTATTTATCTCCATTTAGCGATAAACGCGCGCGGACGGATACATCTGCCAATATATCAAAGTTCAACTAATTATATTCGAAAATTGCTGGAACGGGTCCTCGAATAGAAATTAAACGGTGGTCCATATAATCACGAGACGCTGCGAGCGAGAGGAAGTTTCGGTACGTATGCACTTCGCCGATGCCTCCCAGCGTGGCGTCTATTGATTTGACTTGCTAACTCCGGGCAAGAAAATTAAATTATAGATTAGTCTTTAACTACGGGTGCTTTTTATTAGCCTTATTAGCTTAAATTAAGTGACTCGACAAAAGCTAAGTTGCTTATATTCTTGTTAAGGAAGAATTGGTTTTGACCGCGGAATCGTGAAGACGTTTTGGTACGCTGAAATAGAGTGTGATTTTTTTCATCCTTTCATGACAGGGGCTTTCTAACGAGAATAAAATATCAAAACTATAGTTTTCTTAAAGTTTACCGAGGTCTTTACGATTGTGGTCTCACAATTTTAAACTTTTAACATCTAATAAGGCGGACCTAATTAATATTCAAATAGTGACGCAATTTGCGTGAAACTTACTTTATATAAATTTTTGAGTTTTTAAAATTAGAATATAACCTTAAAATTACAAAATTCGAAATAACAGATCTATTCAGAACGAAATACGTTTAACTTGTTATATGTATATTCGAGTTAATGACATGAATTAATGGCAAAATGGTTTTTCTATTCTGGCGATCGTGGTGCCTTTGCACCACAAAATCAATATGGCGTGCTTAAATTTTTAAATAATGTAATTTATATGAAACTCTCATTTTATATAGGTTTTTGAGGTCTTCGATTCTAACCTCGGCTCGTTAAAAGAATTAACCTATATAAAGTGAGTTTCACGTAAATTGCATTATTTAAAAATTTAAGTCTACTTAAGGTGGTCCTTTCGCGGACCCAGCTAGTCAAGTAACAGTCCGTCATGAGGTAATTGAAAACAAACATATTGACAAACATTACACAACATCCCAATAATTATAATAATATAATATGATTTTACACGCACGATTTAATCGTATTTAATTATTTACTAATTAAAAAAATATCACAATAGTAGTGCGGTTGGACTCGATTTAGGTTAGGTCAGGCATGACAGTACGAGTAAAGCAATATGCGATTGGACCACTACTTATTTAACCTCATATATCAGAGCAAAACATTCGGCAAGCCCTTATTTTCAAGGTATATACGAAATCCGGAAACTTCAGGGAATATTTTAAGACATGAATAATGTATTCATCTGATCGCTAAGTACATGTATTATTCGTTGAAAACCTCGGACGTGGCGATTTGCATCATTCTATCTTTCTCGTTCATTAGATGTAAACAAGGATAGAATGACAATGGCACGCTCCGCGAACGCACATTTAGGCTGCATTCGAAGAGCGCGCTATTAGCGCTATTGCATCATTCTGTCTTTATCGCTCATCAGGTGTAAAACAAGGATAGAACAAGCAAATAGCGCTAATAGCGCGCTCCCCGAATCCAGCCTTAGAATGACTTATTTCTTGTAAAGTGTCGGTAACCTTACTTAATTTTTCGTACACATGCCCCTTATTACTGTATATTTAACATATATCAAATTTAGGTACCTATCTAATACTTGTTCTCACGAAAGGACCACCTTAAAAAAATGTAACCCTGGCTGAGATAATATTTTTCGCATAAATTAAATTAGTATTTAATTATTATTTTTTTGCATAAATAAATTAAATTATTTAAATAGAATGCTTATATACAGGGTGTCCTAAAATAACTAGACATCGTTTTACTAATAGATTCTGTAGAACATTTTAAGACGAAACTTCTTATGCGAAAATGTTGAGGCTATAATAATTTTTAAATAGGAAGCACTTACAGTTGATCAATCCGTTTACGAAAATCCCTAATACTTAAATATGTCATTAGACTCGTAAAAATGTCGACAAATTAATAAACAGCTATACGAGTCAGGCGCGGTCAGCTATACGCAGGCTGAAACATGCGTTTTTAACTATTATTAACCGGTTATTGCGATAAATATTACCACATGCCTTGGTAGTCGAATTGGTACGACGCCCTTCACGGAATGAGGGAGGTTTCAGGTTTTAATCCTGGCTGAAGTAATATTTCTCGCAATAAATTCTTTACAGTTTTTTTAAATAATTAAATTGCGTTGATTTAATTCCGGGGAGGAAAGCGTATTAATGTTCCAACGATAGTTGTGTTTCAAGTCCGATAAATAAATCGGCGCGCAGTTTATTAAGTTAGAATATTATGTATATGTATATTATATACAATGTAATTCGTTACTTCTGTTACGTTAGAATCCCGGAATTTACGAATATTGGTTTGAAGGATAGCGAAAGGCCATCCAAGGGAGGGGGTATGAGAAGACATAACGAAATCTTATGTTATTTCGGGTTCACGCTAGAAGGGCGCGTGCCTCGAGTCGAATGCACTTTTCGGGAAAACTCCAGTCGTGGATCAACGTCCAGAACTACTGAGAGTTTCGTGCGTTCGCGGTCCTGTTTTCGGTCAAGGATATAATATCCCTATTACCGGAGATCGGACCTTGTGCGATTTAGAGAGGTAATAGTGAGGGGTGATTCGTGGCACTTAGCGCGCACAGAATTGACTCGCGATTCTTAAGTCGCGACGCAACAGAAATCTGTTCTTTTAGTTTAAGTGAGGAGTACGGCTGACTGATGAATTGATTGATAAATACGGCTTCAAAGGTAGACTGTTTTGAGCTGGATCAGAAGTGACTCCAAGTGCGCAAAGTCGAAATTTTTATACAAAATTAAAGAGGCGGGATTACTTTTTAATCTAATTGGTGGAGTTCTCTTCCGATCGCGACGTAGGTTTTGATTTTCCGCTTATCCCCTGGCGAGTTTCCCCAAAAATCGTCATTGCCTATGAGCAATTTCTAATTAGCAGTTATTCATTGGCGAGTACGTTATCACCTTGCCCTTTGACAGTCCCTTCCAGAAGCTTAACTTTATTAATCGCCGCGAGGCGTGGGTCTTAGGTCAAATCCGCGTTTCACGGAAAAGCGTAAGATCAATTCGCCCGTGACCCGAAAGGTCACCTAGATCCTTATGGCATTTTTAATTTATTGCGACCTATGCCACGAAATTTCGAGATAATTGAAATTTCGTGCTTTATTTCGTGGAATTTCATGGAATGCAACAAACAAGTCTATAATTTGCCTATTTTATTAGGCTCGAATCTTCTGGAAGGTTTCGTTATTTTACTCTTTAATGAGCGATGACAGTTGGAGTGCATCCGCTTCGTCAATTGATAACCGCTATTTTATGGTTTCCGTCTATTTCGTGTGATAAAATGAGTGATTCCTCGAAAGAAAGAAATTGTGGAGTCAACTGGACGTAATACTTCTGTAACTATTAATTTCTTTACTTGCGCACCACGTACCGCGCCTGATTCGTATAGCTGTTTATTTATTCCCTAATACTTAAATATTTACCAAAATCAGATTAATAGTTTCTGAAATAAAAGGTCTGGTCCTTATAGGGGTCACCCATCCTGAAAGAGTTGGTCAGTTTGCCGTGTTTAGTGTTGCGATTTTGTAAATTCTATACAAAAACGTTTGTACGAACCGTGCTGGCAGCACTGTGAAAACGCGGCGGCCCGCCGGCGGAGGGTGCGGTGACAGTTGGCACAAAAAATGGATTTCGCTGATGGGTGATGGTCACCTGGGCGCTTAGAGTGACCTCGTAGATCGCGCTGGCGATACGGTGCCGATGGTACCGCGCTATACCCAGCACGCGTAAATTGCAGACCGTCACGAGAACGGCCGGCAGTCCCAGGCCCAGGATGGCGTAAACGGCACCGTAGAGCGCCGCGGCGGATCCGTTCCCGAAATCCGGGGCGCAGCAACCCAACCCTGGGCTATACCTGATCGATATAGATAGGATATTGGAAAAGAGAGAAAAAGAAAGAATCGATTTAATGAGCGTGATCTCGTTGTGACACGTGGCGATTTTGCGTTCGTATTAAGCGTACGATTGAAAGTAAATAAAACAAGACAAGGGTTCATTGAAACAGTTCGCAGTCGTATTGTTACAATTCGTTCTCTTTAACTTAACTAACTCACCGCCGACAAAAGCTTCGCTCGGAATGAGAATTCTTTCAGGCGCGCTTTGCGAGAAGCTAGCGCGGAAATTGTCTCGCAGATCGCGTGCCTTTATGCAACGCGAAACAACTTACTTTGACAAAGAGACAGAACACAGAGTAAATCGAATCTCGTTCATTGTGCGAGGAAATGCAGCAATTGCGAGGCAATGTTGTAGAACGTGCGAGCAAAGTTACGGAATGCGACGGTCGATTCATCGGTGTTGGTGTGGTGGTTAATGGTACATTAATGGTAACACGTATATACAAACTTATAAGGTGGCACTAGACCCGAGAACGGCGGCAAGCACAGGAGTAGAGCGCCCGTCCAAGAGGCAGCCAACCCGACGATCACGCGGCGCGGAGAGACCAAGGCGGCGTAGTGCAGCGGTGCGGCGATCGCGTAATACCTGCACAGAGTAATAGCGAGGCATGGTTGATGGAAATCTGCGAGACACAATTTAATATGCTGGCGCGGGATGAGTTTCACCCACGGCCGAGCGTTTAACTCTAACGATTTCACGAACGGACTCATTAGTTCCGGCTTGTCACTTAATCGGGTTAAATGATATGTTCGGCGATACATGCGAGATGTGTATCACGTCAGCGCTAGATGAAAAAAACTGACAAAAATGCAATGCTTTCCGGGCCGAGGAAATCCGGATGTGATCCTCGAGGAAGTTAAATCTCTTTAAATCGCTGAATAAAATATTCTGTGGTTGATCGATCCACAGGGCCTGGCAGTGCCTTTTGTGGAGGAGAAGAAGGAAAGAAGTTTTCTACATTCTCGGGTGTGTCTTCCGTATTTTCACTATTTTCTTAAAAGGTTTCGCGCAATGCGATGAAATTCACGGAGATTCGCGTACAGAAGGAAGAATACGAAATCTCAACAGAATTTTCAAAAACCGCTCTCTCAAACGATGTACTCGAGTACAATATTTACATCAAATAAAATTATCGGGTAAAATTATTCGACGCAATCTAGATTCGCCGTGTATTTCAAAAATTGCGTGACAGTTAATACGAGTTTGCGGCGAGAGGATAAGCAACAAGTAGAAACGGAACAACTAGGCGATTCTGAAATACAGACTGTATCGAACGAGCGTATCATATCATCTGACAGCTATGGTGATACTGTTTGAACCTGTGAAATTCTTATTTGACATCCTACATTGGATATCTCGTTGTCTTTTGTATCGGATGAAACCGATGCCTCGTTCATATTGCTCGCCATCTATCGAGATTTTTATCGAAAGATTTTCCGTAGGAGGAACTCCTTTTCGAGTCTCTCAGACTCTTCATTCTCAGTTTACTCAAGCAACAATGACGTTCTTCCTTTCCTCGGCAATTCTGTTTAATGGTATTTTATATTGGACGCACCGTAATTTGAAATGTGCATGTTGTCTATATTTTCAATAATATAAAAAATTCTTTAGGAGTAATTACCAATACCTAAGTGGTATCGCGAGAATAATGGTGATGCTAAGTATTTCGATCGGAAACATCACGTTCGAAAGCAACTATTTCAAATGCGCATTGTATAAAACGTGATATTACGCGCGATTGACCGGAGCATAATGATTAACAGACATCCTTTGCATGCATTTCATGCATTTACAAGTCCTGATGTATCGATTACCATTTATTGCATAGTCAGCTGTGTTGTACGCTTCGGTGTGAGCAACGAATTAAACGGAAAGCCGATACTGATCTTCATTCGTCCAGAAGTCTTCAAATCGTGCTCAATACGTCTTCGTATCCGAATATTAAATAATGATATTAGAACTGCGTTCACGTTAGACTCTTTCGTGCTGAAAGTATCATTCTATTTTTCTTTAAGGCTCCTGGGTTTTTTTCCGACATCTCGTGAGATGTGACGTCAGAAGCGAGAAATGTTGAGAATTGACACGTTGGGAATTTTTGCATATTATTTCCAAATAAAAAGATATTTGCTTAAAATAACACTACAGATCACTTCAGTACACTTCGAAAATACTCCGAGTTTAAGTTAAGTCCTTTTCCCTTGACAGTTAATAAACAGCCGTAAAATGAATGTAATACGAAACCTAGTCATGCGCCTGCGCATAAGCCTGCATCGTATCACATTCGTTTTACGGATGTTTAAGTAATAACTGTCAAGGGAAAAGGGATGCAACTCGGAGTATTTTTGAAATGTGCTGAAGTGATCTGTAGTGTTATTTAAAAAAAAATCTTTTTATTTAGAAATACCATGCAAGAATTTTCAACGTGTCATTTCTTGCTTTTGACGTCACATTCTAACATGGCCGCGACGAGTACCCAGGAGCCTTAACATTTAATGAGCAATAAAGATAAAATAATGCTCTTAACACAGAAGCGTCCAAAGCGAACGCAGTAGCCTAAGAAGACAGGATGTGAGACTCACCTGTCGCAGTTTAATCCGGTGACGGTCCACAGAGCAACCGGGTGTAACAACGCCAGTAGAAATCCGTGAAGGACGCACCACGTACCTGCGACCGGCCACGAGCCGGTTGCGAAAATCAGCAGTATCAGGCACACCGCTGCTTCCACGGCGCCCAAGTGGATCAGCAGTAAAGTATTCGACGTCTGCTGCTGCTGCGTCTGCGGGCATTGTGTGATTTGTTAATTCGCCCAATTCGGCTCTGCGTTATCATGACTTTCGGCGGCACGAGTCTCAATACTCGGCGGAATTTTGTAATTTAAACTTTTAACAGGTCTGCAAGGGATTGCATACCTCGGGTTTATTATTTAAGATTCTGAATTATTTAAGAGTTTTGTTCTCTCTGCCTTTCTCAGACCTCTCTCTCTCTCTCTCTCTCTCTCTCTCTCTCTCTCTCTCTCTCTCTTTTATGCGCTTGAAAGAGAGTATTCGACGGTATCTCGGAAAGTTGGAAACGAGTAGAGGGAAATAAGTAAATCCTTGCGCATCCGTGCTACCGTTTGTTGTAAAACGAAATCATAATTTGCATCTTTATCCTGATAAATAAATTTGAGTAAATAATCGAGCATACTATGCGTGTATACGTCTTTTTCGAAGAGTTTATTTTTTCTTTTCTTTCTCTTTTTGCAACTTGTAGTAAACAACCCAGATACGCTTTTAATGGATATCTGTTAACATCACGAACTCTTTAATAAAAAAAAAGGAATGTCAGGAAAGTTCACGCTTTATGACATTTGAAAAAGCGGTCTGTTGAAGTCTTTGACGTGAGTGATTGAGATAATTGCTCAAATAAATCGTGCGAATTTGCGACAGATTTTTTTGAAAATATTTAGAACATGTCGCATTTAATTGTAAACTATGGACTGATTTACGGAGAGAGCGTCAAAGACACGATCAGAAAACATATGATAGTAGAGAAATAGAAAGAAGTAGGAGAAACAGTATTTTGTAGTTGTTATAGATATCTTGTCGTTGTTATTCACCTGTTTATTAAGACTGAGAACGACAAGGAGAACGTAGCCATTCAGGAGAAGACCCAGAGTTGATACGAGGATGAGAAATACGCCAAAGGCCCAAGGGCCCATTCCTCTTCTTCCTCCCGTATGCTTTATTTTCTTCCTTTCGTTCGGGATTTCTTCTTAAGCGAAGAGAAAAATCCAGTTCAAGTGAATTTGTCGACTTCGTTGGGTCTCCGGATTCTTTTTTGCAATGTCATAATGGCGGTTCTGACTGAAAAATATAAAGGCCATATACAGTTATATATTTGCATTAATATTTGAACATCATGAAAAAAATAGTGATCTAAATTATCATTCTTTAAATAGTTTTTGTTGGATTAAGGAGTTTACAATTTTTTAGTAACTGAAAACGTTCATTATATAGCTTTTTGAAAACATTAATTTGATTTATTTAAGTAATATAGTTGTTTTTAATGTAAAAAAATAGTAGGTAAATAAGCTAATGCTTAATTCTGGGGTCGCAAAAATATTCACTCATACTCATTTAGTGATCTTGAGAAATCGATTAGATAATTTTTTATATACTTGTTTATAAACACAAGATGTGTAACTTATTACGTTTTATTTGAGTATTCACACGAATTAAGGATGAGAATGGAAAATGCAAGGCAGAAATAGTTTATTTTATAAACGCCAGCTTGTTATTTATTATTACGAAAAAGACAAATCGTATTAAGAAATCGGTAATTTATTATTAAATTTGAATAAGAGTATCACATTATGAAAAAATAATCGTATTGAATCGATACCTCAGAAAGAACGTCTAAAATTGTTTGACTTATATGGGAGTAAAATTGTTAGAAAAATAAAAGAGAAAATTCTGAATTAAGTTGACTACAGAATTATATGAAGAGACTGACAAAAAGTTACACACTGATACAGTTCGCCGAGCGTTGAAAAAAGTTTATTACAACAATAGAATTGCTCGTAAAAAGCCATTCATAAATAAGTTGAATCGGAAAAAAAAGATTAATTTTTGCTAAGAAGTTTATTTCTAAAGAGCACACATGGAGTAGAATGATACTGAGAGTAAATTTAACATTTTTGGATGGACGGAAAATGAACATGACGTAAAATAAACAAAGAACGTAAAAAATTTGAGGGTAACCATGATACACGATGGCGGAAGTTTAATGGCTTGGAGTTGTATTTCAAGAGCAGACAAATTAATTTTCATCGCAATGGAATTTTGGATAAAATTAAATATTTAATTATTCTAAAAGACAATAAAAAGTGCTAATATAGTAAGAATAAACGAGACAGTTTCAAACTTTATCAAGATAATGATCCAAAATATAAATCGCAAATAGTGTAAGAATATTTATTATATAATTGCTCAAAAGTAACACATCTACTACAGTCACCAGATTTAAATCTAGAAAATTTATGAGATTTATTGGATCCTAACATTTGGACTGCATCTGTAAGATCAAAAGAAACTAAAATTACGATTAAAAGAGAAGTGAAGGTGTATTACACCGGATTGTTTCAACAAAAATTATCTCTAACATACCGAAACGTTTGCAGTATATATATTATTAAACGAAAAGGTTACTCAACAAATTACTAACAATAAGCTTATATTATCATTTTATTAATAATGTATATATTGTAGAAGTGAAATATTACAAGCGCGAGATATTTACAAGATCGTTCACGTTTGGACGTTGAATTGAGTTTCGAAACATTAACGACAGATCACGCAATTGCAAACAACAGATGACCCTCGATTTGAGAGACGTGCTAAATGATAGCGAAAATTGAAAATAAGATCGGCGAATTGAGCACGGCTCCAGAGAATTATTCTCGTTCGTCCGTCGGCCAGTTAAGATCTTCTTCTGTAACTTACATTCTTTACTAAATATATGTATTATTATATCTTGTTAAGTATTTGAATATTTTTGCAATATCAGAATTAAATTTTTACTCCATATCTAGGAGTCTTTTGGGTCGCTAATTCTAAATCTGAAGTCGAAATTCGAAAATTCTCAACAGTTAACTTAGGATGGCAGCTCAATGCTAAAGTTTTAATAAAAAAATTGTTTGCTTCCTGTAAAAAATGTTCTGCAGTCAAAAAATTTTTCCTATAAATGACATTCCGAAACCAGGTATTCGGGGGTTTTTGAAATTGCTGATTTTGAATGTAAAGTCAAAATTAATATTTTGAAATCCAAAATGGCGGAATCAATATCCAAATTGCAAAAAATGTATCCGATTTACAAGAAACTTGGTACTCAGGAGTTTTTCAGGTCGCTGATTACAAATATGAGGGCAGAATTACAAAATTCAAAATGGCGGATTTAATGGCGCATAGAAATTGATTGCTTTTGTAATTTTATCCGCCATTTTGAATTTTATCTGCCATTTTCAATTTTGTAATTCTGACTCCAGATTCGTAATTAGCGATCCAAAAAACCCTTGAGCATTAAGTTTCATAAAAGTCCGCTGAAAGAAAAAATATATGCTTCAAAGAGTTAAGCATTATCTTAATTACTATAATATACTCAACACTGTATTAATTACATAAACTTCTATTTTATGCTTCGGACAATTTAATAAGTGTTTAAAAAAAAAACTGAACTTATTCCAATAAAAAAGTAAGTGTAGAGAGTAATAATTTTTAAAGTATCATGATGTTAGGATTTTAATGCGAATAGCTGAATAAATTTAATAAACATAATTTTTTCGATAATAAATATAATTTATCTAAATCTCTTTTAAACATATTTGCCTGCTGCAAAGTTGCTTATGCTGCTTGATCATTATTTCAGTCATTTTATTCTACAGTTCCATCGGAAACATGACTTGCATATCGTGTGAAACGATACCAAGCAAATCTCGTATTTACATCAAGCACGTATAGTGTGAACGATATTATCTTTAGCGGTACGCTTCAGGTCACCTGTCATTAGCATTAGCATTGTAATATCATATAAATATCGACATGTAACATAAGTTAAATTAGATAGTCAAGGACATCGTGAACACGCAAAAGGTCACATGTCCTGCTTGAATGTTGAACGACTCGTATGCGGTTGCGGTGACGTTGATAGTAATCTTTCAGTTTCAGTGAAATAGACATAGGCCGGATTTCTTACGCGCAAGGACATTCTTACGATTTTATGCATTTGGAATTTGATATTTTCGAGGTGAATGGTTGAACAAATATCTGAATCTTAAAACTTTCAATGTAAGAAACTTACACACTGTCGCACGATCTTTTTATAAGCGAGTTGGAGAACTATTTTGCTGTATAGATAATATAGATAATATTATAAGCTGCATAAGATAAGATAGATAAAATTATAAGCTTAGGAAGGGAGAATATTGCGTATTTATATACAATATAATAACACTCTTTTTGATATAAAATACAAGGAATGCTCTCGTTGACTCGCATCACCATCTGGCATTCAGCGACGCCAGAAAACGCGTATTTTCCGCCACATATTGTTTTGTGGATCACCAGCAACAAGCAGTTGCCGGGTGGCATAATTTGATTTTGACGGTGCCACGGCAGTTCCATTATCGACCATTAGCGTATCTCCCAGTAGATGACTACGTCGATACGATTTGCCGAGACGTGGCTGCTTCAATCGCCTAGCATAGTCTGCCTTCGTCTCGCGACGAAGGGAAAAGGCGACCTCGTTCGCCGTTGTTGAATTTTACAGCGTCGACTATTAATAGTCGCTAGCCTACAATTTAAATTCGGGATCCAAACCATAAAACATCATGGTACACATTGACGAAATTGTCCAGGCTAAGCGTTGAATCAGCTTAGACTTTCTTAAACATTTCTAAACTCTCTAAAATTAACAACGATAATTTTGACTGTTGATCCAATCAAATAAGCCTCTTGCGTTGATATTATGCTACGGATAATATTAAAATTCAGTAATTGACATTTATAAACTTCACCTTTCGACAACTGCTGATATTATAGTCCGACTTGTTTCGAAATAGTTATGCAGTAATTTGTAGGTTACCGCATAACTAGCTACAGCGGAATGCAAGTAATTCCCATTAAAACCCTAAATTCCGATAAAATCTCGTCTTCATAAACCGCCGTCCTTTCGAACACAACACACATCGATTCCGCAAATATGGTGAACGGGGAATTTCATTCAGAATTCCTCCACTCGCTTTCATATATACGTGATTGCACGCGTTACATAGGTATTTACAAGAATTTATTGGATACTCGCTAGCGATTGTATTTCCGGTACGTTATTACCTCACGTTTCTAATATAAATTACAAATGCTTCGAGCTAAATATAGAGATAATAAGTTCGAGGTAAGTCAGAGCAGGCGCGGCGTTTCAATGAGGCATAAAAGTCGAAATGATAATCTTATTCGGAAAACGCGATGGTAAGAGAACATTTTCTCCCGTTTTAGATGGCTTCTTAATAGATTATACCGAGTCAAGAGACCAGATTATATAGGATTCTTACCTTTAAAAAGTTCTATATCGATTTTTTAATAAATTGCTAAGCTGAGATTGCAGATCTTATATCTTTATAGCCTGTTTCAATTTTTAATCCGTGTTCCGTGCTACTTTTTTCCCCACCCCTTTATTTACCATCAGTAATTTTAGTTTATATAATGTTCTTAAACGTTTAAAGTGTCATCTAAAAAAGAACTATCGTTGCGTAACATGGCACAAAACGAGTCTTTTAGTATCGTTTTAGGACCATTTTATTGAGAAATCTCCCATTGTCGCAAGACCGTTAAGTCCGCACGTAATTAACCACAAAGTTGAAAATTTAGGAACATCGTTAAAAACTGAAAATGTATGTTATTAATAAATGTGCGCGTGCAGCGATACACGTGTAGCGATACACGTCCTAAATTCTAAACTAGTGACTGAGTTTTAATTTGTCGGTCAATCTAACGCAGAACAATCCGGAAGTTTCTCCCGTTTGATGATTAATGGGCGCGGATGAGCGAGGAGGATAATACGTGAGGGCGAGTGTATGCGCGACGGAATAATAAATCTTCGCGAATGCATAATCGCGTGTTGTTTAGTGATCGATTCTGGTCTCTTGCAATTTTATTACCGAGTGCGGCTCTTTCCCGCGGGTTTCGGTTAGGTATATAAAACGCAATTCGTCGCATGTTTGTTTATGCGGATAAGTGAACGCGACGGTACTTTGCGAAATGGAGACAGTGATTCGTATTCAGAAACGACGGACCTATCGCGGCAGATAATCGCACGTTTCACAGGAAATTTGTAAAGGATTTGAATAGGATTGAAGAACGTTTCTCTTTACGATATGGATATGCCGAAGAAATCGAGACCCTCCGTTTTTTTGTCGGTTTTCGCTCGATTGCCCCTGTGAAACCACCTGTACTCCGCTATCACGCGATAGCCGCAGGTACACATGCATCAATATTACCGTTCGACCTTCCTCCTATTTCTTTTTTTCGTGCCCCACTGACCGCGAATTTTGTACGAGAATCTCCCATAATTCATGCGCACGCGACGCTGCCGTGGATTCGCCACACTGCCATTAATCCTGAGCCTGTCGTTTCATGATAAATTAACCCGCCACTGCGTCCGTCGTTGTATTTATGCGGCGGGGAATGATGATAACATTTTTACCTTTATTTGCATTTCTTATACTTGATTACGGAGACTTTTATGAAGGCCGGAACTTATCTTCCGTTCGATGCGCAAGACTTTCCTGATTTAGGGGAGGACGGGGGAATGGGAATTTATTTTTAAAAAATGTTTATTTTTTGTTGATTTTATTAGAAATTTAAATATTCATGTTATACCAAATTGGAGCTCAATGTTTTTCGAATTTAATAACTAAAAGTTCAAATAAATATTCAGTGATTATAATATATTTATTATATTTTATTCTTAACTGGTGCCAATTCCTCCGTTCT
This sequence comes from Temnothorax curvispinosus, assembly GCF_003070985.1. Taxonomy (NCBI): domain Eukaryota; kingdom Metazoa; phylum Arthropoda; class Insecta; order Hymenoptera; family Formicidae; genus Temnothorax; species Temnothorax curvispinosus. Next base: position 3,183 of record NW_020220037.1, on the reverse strand, counting down.
CCCGTATTTCAAGACTGGATCGGTTTCGCCGAGTAAGTATTAAGTTTGCCGATTGGTGAAGTCAGTTGTATGGAGTGGTGGTTTCAGGTAACTTGTTGCGCTAGTGGTTCGCACAAACGAGACACGGATATGGTCTCGAGGGACCGTTTCTAGCGAGGCTCCGAACTGTAGAGCTCTCAGGGAGCTATCACTTATCGCTAGGTACTTGTTGCACGATACGTTTCGCACGTCGCACCGACGGAATGAGTCCTCGGAAGGATCCCACGACCGCGCGATCAATAACTCCAGAGCGCTCGCGCATCTGATATTCCCCGTAGGCGAAACGTTTCGTTTTGTCGTTTGCGGCTCAATTTTCGTGAAACATGGAAGAAAACGCGTGGCGACGATATCCATCTGTCCTCCCTTATCAAACAACAGAAAATAGAATCAACGTCCTGGCCCAATCTGACGATATAACGCATGGCACGATTCATGATATTTATTTATTGAATTAAGCCCGGGCGGTTTCACGTTATAGCGGTTTCACGTTATTCAAATTTAATCACAGTTACAGAGGCTTAATAATGATTCGCCGATAACGAGCACGTGTGTGGACGTGCGGAGTACCGAGCGTGTCCCAATTCAGTTGACGACCGTTTGGCTTGATAGATACGTGTTTCCCGCGATGGAAGATGGTAAACCGCTCGACAGGAACGTGTCACACGATGCACGGACAGGGGCTCGGCATCGGGTTCGTTATATCCGAGAAACTGTGTTCTACCCCGCTCTCGAAAGCGGAAACTTCTGTCGGGCAAGAGTGTCGGTGGGATATCGATGTAACACAGACAGTGGGTACAGACTCGATATTGTGACATAAGCGAAGCCTCATTAGGAAAGAGAAAATAGCCAAGTTCTAGTTTACTAAATAGGCTTACAAACAGCAGCTTTGTTTGCTACTATTACTGATAATAGCATAGTCTTTGTTATCAGACAGTTCCTTGTTTCTTCCTTTTTTGGGGATAAAACGAACGAATAAAATAATTTATGTATTTGACGTCAAAATAATATTTTCTCTAGTTGATATTTGTTATTCTTTGTACATAATTTATACATATTGCTGTAATTATTGGTAGTAAAATTATTACAAGTTGCTTTATTAACATTGAAATCTTACAATGAAAAGGCACATACGAATAAAGAATTTTGTTTATTTGAGCACTTAATATTTTTTCGTAAAAATATTACGAATAGTGTGTCCAATATTATTAATTACTGATGCTTAATTGCTCAATGAAGTGATGTACATGCATGAGGGCTAAGGATGAAAAAATATGGCCAAATACCTTTTTTTTAATTCGTAAGCTCGTTACTCCAATCGACCGAGTCTCTTTCGAATTCTCGAAAATAGGAGCAACAGCTAGACGTCGGAAAGAATTTTGCTATCTTAGAATTCTAGACGAATGTGAAACGTGCGCGGAAATTTTTCTCGTTCGTGAAACGTGCGGTTTCGCCGCGCGAGCAGAATTCTCCAGGAGGAGAACAATTAGCCGTTTTTTTACACTTTGCCAGTTTTGCTAATTCAGCAGTGACGATAACAGGAAATTATATTTTATCGCTTTTTAGATCAAATTTCAGTTGAACTTGTTAAAAGGAAGGAGCTATGATTATACGGGCGGTATTAATTATTATCTTCAGCGCGAGATGCGTCGATAATTTTTTTAAGCGAATGCATGCGAGACGAAATAAAGTGGAAAGTTTCTATGTAAAAAGATTTTTATATATATTTATTATTTTAGTAGAGATTTTCTCGAGGTATCTAAACTTATTTTTACTTGTTTCTAGCATAGCAGCGTATGATATTTCTGTTTCTGTATGAAGCTGTAAACGAACTTTCTATTTCGTATCCAGCGACAACTGTTGCTTTATATTTAATTTTGTCCAGAGTGGTCATATCTTCCCGTGTTCACCGACGGTGGCTGTTCGCGAGAGCAATTTACTCGGTGCGCTATATTGGTATGACTTGAAAAGAAGCGGTGACCCCTTTTACCCGCGCACATACGCAACTTTTTCACTATACGGCTATAAGGCCACAGGACTTTCGTGATGCACATATGACTCACGATTCTACCGTCATCCCTTCGCGTTCGGGAATAAATCGTTCCTAACAAATATTTAAAGATATGTGGGCGTTAGCTTCTGTATTACGTGGGAATCTCTTAAAGCGTGGAAGCAAAAATAAATCCCGATAATAGTCAAACAGGTTACAAAATACGAGTGCGGTAGCGAGAAGGAAATAAAGGATGATATATTCCTCCATGACTGCCAGTATTATCCTACTGCAAATAGGCGTTCACCGTTTGTCAATCGATCTTCTATATATCTATGCCTCCTTGTGCCTCTTTTCTCCTGTGGAAGTGCTTTTCCTTCCGACCTTTGTGGCAAACTATTACTTCACTGAAGTGGAGTACTTTGTGGCGCAGTTGTGTGTGCGTTCTTCATTTTGTTCCATTTTACGTTCCGCGAGGAGCGTGATAGCGAAAAGATGGAGATTAAGATACCGAAGGCCTCGCACCAATAAACCACAGTGGACGGACATGTGTTATCATAAAAGTTACGTCGATTTGACCTGATAATGATAAAATAAGTACATATTTATATATATAAATTGACCCTGTAAACGAAACTCACATCCTGATGTTGTTTAATATTTTATTTTTTATATGACACGGAAACGCCGTGAAATGCTTATCCGGATATAAATCTCGCTGCATTATTATTTCATGTCGAATAACTGAAATAATCGCAAGAGAGTTCGTCGAACACGAAGGGGACGCTCTCGTTCACTCTACGCGATGATTATTTTAACGAGGTCGATTCTTTATTTTCCTTATCGTGTCCCCAAGATAGCGGATCGGGAAACGGCCGGACCAAGAACGATAATGAGGAGCACGTGAAACTTGGGGTAAATATCCTGTGGGCACGGTACCCCTTTTACGGATAAGCCACTATACGATGTATCACGTACTACGCCTTCGCAAATTCAAGTTTGTCACGGAAGAAGCGTGGGCTGAAAGAGAGAGAGAGAGAGAGAGAGGGAGAGGGAGAGGGAGAGGGAGAGGGAGAGGGGGAGAGGGGGAGAGAGAGAGAGAGAGAGAGAGATTGATTGATTGATTGATTGATTGATTGATTGATTGATTGATTGAT
>NW_020220036.1:0-2175 GCF_003070985.1 Temnothorax curvispinosus | reverse complement strand
AAAAAAAGCTAAATAGCGCGCGCGTAGCGCGCGCCTGTATTGTTCTAGTGAAGCTAAAAAAAATATGTTAGATCATCCAAAAAAGAAAACCAAAATATGGGAAGCTATAGCTGTTGGCTTACAACAAGATTTCGGTATACAGGTATAAATGTACAAATTGTATAATATTTTCTAATAAATATATTTATAAATTTTTTACTTATATAACTGTTAAATTGTTCATAATAACTCTAACTTTTTGTATTTTTTACTTATTCTTTACTTTATTCTTTTTATATACTCTTTACTAATAACTTTGTATAATTTTGTATTTTTCAGATGTCTGCAGATCAAGTGCGCTGGAAAATAAATGCTCTAATAAAAAGATATAAACAGTGTGTTGACAATAATTCTAAATCAGGGAGAAGCTTAATGACTTTTGAATGGTTTGATCAAATGGATGAGATCTTTGGTCAACAAAGAAATGCTGCTGCGGAACATACAGTCACATCAAAATTTTCTCAGTTAACAAAGTCTACAACTTCATCAGCACAAAAATTGCACTAAAAAAAAATCATCTACTTCTACAACAAGTATTTCAAATGAAGCTGTTTTGTTGGAAAATTGTTCCAATAAAAATGTACAGATTTCTACATCTAATAATCCTACAATAAGTGAAACAGATATAACAAAACATCCACAGCATGGAAGTAGTTCTAATATAGTTAAATCAAAAATTGCAAAATTAAAAAATCAATGGTTAGAGTATATGAAGATGAAAGCTGAACGTGATAAACTTATAGATGAAAAACAAACAGCTACTTTTGAGCAAAAAAAAGAAGTTTTAAAATTAAAAAGAAAATATATTGCTCTAAAAGAAACAAAAATTGAACAACGTAATGAATATTTTAAAGCAAAATTAAGAGAAAAAGAAAACAGGTATGCTCAACAATTAGCTATAGAAAAAGACAAATGTAAACTTCTGAAAAAATTATTTAAAAATGAAACTTCAGACTCAAAATAATTTTTAGAAACTTACATATAACATTTTGGTTCAAATATAATTATTTGTTCTATTAAAAATATCTAAGGCCAGATTTAATTTTAATAAAGTTTTTATTTAATTGCATTTATACATGCACCTTTTTTTTTGTGAATAAAATATATTAATATATGTATTATGAATAAAATATATTAATAAATCTTTTATTTTAAAAGTTATTTAAAATATATATGTAATAAAATCTAAAAAATAGTTTATTTTATTTTAAAAATATTTCATTTAATTAAATTTAATTAAATGTTATAGTTACGATTTGTTGGGGATTCCCCCAATTTATTAATGTAAAAATTGTATCCGTCCGTTATATGTACTGCGATATACTTTTCGTCTGCTTCTCACGCAAAATTATCGATGAGTTCGGAACCGCCGGAAGAAGCCGATCCGCGCTGAAGGCGAGCGCGTGTCAGCATCCCCACGCGGCTCGCCCGACAGCCGGCCTCCCTTCCAACGAACCCGCCGCGCCGCGGTATATAAGCCGGCGCTCCGACAGGAGCCGGCACTTCGTCTTAGCTCCGGCTCTCTGCTGCCTTCGACGAAGCCTACCCCATCCAATATCCCAAGGTACACGCAAAGCGAGGTCCGGTGTTCCGAGCCTCTACTGAAGGTTCTCAGAGTGTTCCCGAACTCTATCCACCTTACTCCCGACGGCCATGGTTCAGCGAGGTCGAGTGTACTCAGCCTCGTAACGAGGGTTTTCGTAGCCATCGCCCTGGGCGTCCGCACATACCAATCGCGTTTCCGCCCGCGTGCAAATGCAACATAACGGACCGCGCCGAAGGAGTATAGAGAAGGAGAAAACCGCGTTTCGGTAGAATCGCTCTTTATGTAACACCGCGCTTCAAACACTACAAGTCACAGCGCGCCGAGTGCAGTCGCACTAATTTGTCTGTATATCTCGTTTTGTCAGTTTTGTTTATTATATCGAATAAAGTTTATATATACTGTAAGATGGATTCTTATTTTTCTTATTTTATTTTGGTTTGATTGTGATTTTTCTTATTTTTGATTATTATTCTTTTATTTCGTAAGTTATGTTAATTAGAGTTATTAGTTGTGATAAATAGTTAGCCTACTTTCCCGCTGAGCAAAAGAATGTGTCAGTAGTCGCGGAAACGGCCGTAGTGTGGCGTAGC
>NW_020220035.1:0-28297 GCF_003070985.1 Temnothorax curvispinosus | reverse complement strand
TTGCTAAAGATCTAGAAGACACAAAGTATTTTTAGGAATATAAAGCAGAAACACAACAAACATGTTTCTTTCTTGTCGAACTAATCACATGTACATATACCTGGGTCGCTAATTGAACGCGCATTTTTGATGCGTTATCCATGTGTACATGTCGCTCCGTTATTTTTGGACATGCACGGGCATTTCCTGGATGGCTTTTATCGAGCTCATACAACGTCTCAAAATATTGCCAACAAATGTAGTTCTCCGTGGAATTGAGCTATAAAAGAGTAAGAATATATGTAATAGACTAGTTATTGTGACGTTGTCAATAGTAGTATGTATCAGTTATTAGAGGGTCAATCCACTAGTTCCTCAATTTTTACATGTTCTTTTTAAAGCATAATAAGTATAAATAAAAAATTACCCGCAGTTTCTTTTGGTTCAACAGCCGATTTCGTATGTTCTTAATCACATGCGGCGTGTCGGAGAAAACAAACACTTTTCTTTCATCGTCTGAAGGATGAGTGAACCATGTCTTGGTGTTTTGCATCGTACCCCTAACATCCAGAAGCGACCACATCTTCTGGTTTGTTGCAGCACCATCAGCAATAACACCGTGAATTGTCGCTCCGCACTTCTCCAGATAGATAATTCCTTTTACAATTAGCTTAGCGAGCTCTTCTCCTTTAACTGGATTTTTTGAGGCAAAAACTGCGATTGGCTGCGTGTAAGTATCGGCAAGAGATTGAAACATTACAACGAGACCATGCGGCGCGTTGCCTGTTTGCTTATGTCCGAAGATCGCAGCCCGTCGTCGCCCAAATCTGTCAAGCCGACATAAGTCAAATTCTTGGAACACACGGCTACAGATTTCCGTAGATTGATTTCATCGAGCAGCAGTACGCCGTGTCGTTGCAGAGGAGTTTTTGTAGCAAGATGTTTTTTAAGTAATTCTGCAAACCGTTCGTCAAAGCCGCATTTCATATCAATTAATGATAAATACCTGCGTACCGATTTTAAGCATGGTAGTGGCAGAATATTGTTTTTCCGCAGGAACTGATAGTATCCCGGGGATTGGATGTTCATCAGCATACACAACATCATCCAGTCCTCTCTGTAACGTCGACCCTTGGTGTCTTTCTTGCTCGCTGCGGCTACGATTTCTTTCAGTGCCAATTGTTGAGCAGCTGGAACGTTTAATGCAGAGCATTTCTCATCTAAAGTTGCCTCTTGCATATTAGCTATTTGTTCTTCTTGTTTTTTTAGACAGCTCATCAGATGTTTCTCGCGTTCTTTAGCTCGATTTTGTTGACATTTTAGACGTCGGCATTTTAATCGCAGCGCTACGAGGTTACGACGCTCTATGGAATTCGAAGCACCGATGTTTCTTAGAAAAATTTCATTTTTCTTACGATTTTTATTCCGTGTTATTAAGCCCTGTATGCGCTTCCTCATTTTCATACAGCTATCGCATCTTCGTTTTTTGAAGAGAAGACTGCAGTCTTTGCTGCGCCACTGTTGAATGCCGTCTTGAAATACGGTATCAGCTCGAAGAAGATCGATATTAACTTCGCCCAAGCCACTATACAAACGTTCATCTCCTTAAATTTGTTCAAAACGTTTGGAAGCGTTTCGATTCCTTCCAAAGTTTCGTCAAAATTTGCTTTTTGTGAGTCAACGTCCCGTCCGTAAACGTAAAACTGAAGTTTTCTATCCGAGTCGAAAATGACGCATTTTTGTGATACCGGCAAACGCTTTCCATTCTTGACTGGCGTTATCATGTAGGTAAATATAATAATTCTTCCGTTTGTAGCAGGTGCCTTGCTAACGCTCCAATATTCAGGTAATTTGCTACAAATCTCTTGATAGGTACGACCACTTTCGTTTTCTACATCTATATAACAATGAAGCAAGTACTATTGATAAAAAAATCCGTATAAATTTATTTTTCTTTTTCAGATTTTTAGCTGATCAAATGAATGTATATTACTAGTGAAGGTAAGTATCTCAGTATTAATTACAATTATTTATCTATCGTTTTTTTTTTCAGATTTTGCAGCTTATCCATGGGTTTAATTTATAATTTATCTTTTTTCAAGAAGTTTTTGTCTCGATTTATAAGCATAAGTGTTAAATGATTCACACTTATGAGTCATTAAAGACTCATCTCAGTAACTTACATTTCCTTGTGGTAACGGATGTATATATGTCGATTGGTTCCTCAAGTGCTACCGGTCCTGTCACCAGAGGATCAGTATCTGTAAGTTCCATCGGTGAAACCAATTCGGCGCCATCCACAATTGGCAACACAAAACTGCAGCTGGTAGCTGTAATATTAAAAGAATTAAATATTGTAATTACTATACATTCTATTATATTTTTTAAGTTGTAAAATAAATACTTGGTTCAGCAGAGGACTCCTTGATCGAAGAGCCAATAAGCTGAATCGAATCGTTCATGAAGCCAGCGGACTCGCCAGAAATGCTCCATTGCCTTGTAGCACTTGAAGACGCGGCAGATTCCATTGATGGATCTATCGAATCGTGTGCGATTTGGACGGACTCCTCAACTGACGACTTTCCAACAGAGTTAACGACATCATCAATCGTAACTTTTTTTGGAGCTAAATGACCGAAATATTCAGTCGATGGGACAACGCAATCCTTTGCTGTAGAAAGGTCATCAAACTTTGATGGAACAGCAAACTTACTGAGCTGAGGGTACTTGTATGGTTCCTTCAATATAACACATGTAATATGAGATCGCATCCTGTTTGCACATGTACAATTTGTTCAATATAAACTTACCTGAGCGATAATCCGACCATTCGAGTCTCGTTTGATCCATTCACGGATTATATCTTCCTCTTTAAAATGTTTGTCGCAAACTACGTGTGTCGGCTTTAGTGTAACAATGCCCGGAATAGTTGTTACCCATTGTTTGTACCGATTGGCGTCTTTTGGTACGCGAAACACTGAGCGTTTTGAAGTCTTACAGTACACAAACTTACAATTCGGCACGACGCACGACTTAGGCATTTTCACATACAACTTTAATATACTGTAGGATATGTTCTCAAAAATGTTTCTGGACGAAACACGTCCGAACACGTTCACGTTTCGATGAGACTCGGTCACTCTTTCAACTCTTTCTATATCTTCGATAGCAAGCTACGGGGGGTTTTTTCGTTTGTATTCCTCGGGTGAGGAATTATGGTGTCTTGTACTCGACGGTAATTGACACAAATCATGTAAACCAAAAAGACACAGACGACCGCACACTTCCGACAATACAAAATGACCGCATACAGTCACTGACAAAAAACTCTGATTCAACTCGCGTACAGTCTCAGACAAAACACTAGATCGATTATGTAACCTCTAAATAACTTTGCCAATACTTTTAAGAAATTTATAAATTATATACAAAACATTCCACTGTTTAGATTCAATGATACGAAACAAATCGATATTAGCAAAAAATTTCGCCTCTCTCAATTCCTTGTCCATAGCAATTCTTGCGTCGTCATATTTACGACACGTCAATAATACATGGTAAAGATCCTCCCTCTCGTATCCACAATCACATCTTTCCTGTTCCACGTATCCCTTTCTTTTTAATGAAGAGCCCAAATTAAAGTGATTCGCCCTCAGTCGGTTAATTAACGTTACGAAATATCTCTCTGAATTTATTTTATGAAACCACGGTTTAGTTGCCAGCCTATCAAAAAAATGCTCAAAGTAGAACGCTCCCTTATGCGAAGAGTCGCCCACGATCGATGACTGGGTCGCCTCCCAAGACTCCCATTTATCCTGTGTCCTAAAGTCTCCAACCGGCACTTCGATTGAAGGGTCAGCTTCCTCCTGTGACGCTTCCTTAGCCAGCACGTCCGCTAGCTCATTGCCAGCAATGCCAACGTGTGCTGAGATCCATAGCAGGATAACCGTTTTGCCGTATATAGTCTCCAGATCGAAAATATAGCGTCTAGCTTCCGTGACATACCGATTTTTATGGACATTAATATGATTGTTGTAAATCGATTGTAGAGCAGATTTACAGTCAGACATAATGACGATGACTCTCTTCCTAACCTCATGCTGCAGGATCATAAGTTGAAGAGCAGATTTGATAGCAAACGCCTCAGCAGTAAACGAAGAACACGAGCCCGGGAGGCTAATCTTGTAAGCAGTATCCTGATCAGATATAACAATACTGGCGCCCGTCGAGCGGCACGACTCATCAAAAGAACCATCCGTGTAAATAATTTCCAAAGGAAAGGTCAAATTATGTTTCCTGACGACGTTACGAACAAGCACCTCATCCGGGTATCTCTCATGCTTCCTTGACTCACCAGTGACCAGGTCCACGGAAGGTCTAAAAGTATGCGCGCCAAAGGGGCCTTGAAAAACTTCGAACTGTCTCCGAGGTCCAATCCCCGTCCTTAATCTCAGTTTCCTCCAAATTTCAGAAAGCATAGAAAATTTGTAAGTCGGAAGAAGAAAACGGCGATAATTCTCTCGGTCCAGGGTACATTGTATTTTGAGACACAAACCGTTGTTGTTATAAGCTATAGCCTTTGTAATAAAGTTCCTGCTTAGCATAATCGCTCTATCTCTAAGTAGCATGACTTTAGCTTCGGCTATCAAAACGTTATTGGGAGTGCTGTTCCTGTATCCCAGGGCGGTGCGTATACCCATATATTGGGTCCTTTCCAGCTTGAGCCGAAATCCCGAGTCTCTAGGGAAATATATGAAGATGCCATACTCTGAGACAGATCTAACCAGACTTTTATAGAGCATGAGGGCCGTGTTAACCTCCAAGCCCCTTGACACCCCGCACAAGTATCTCATAACAGAGTTGGCCCTATTAACTTTGCCTCTAACTTCCTGGACCTGACGGTGAAAATTAAGGCTGTTGTCAAGCCAAACTCCAAGAAATTTGGCCCCGTCGCAGTTGAATACATCGCATCCTTGTATATTGATGCTCAAACTTTTGTCGACGTAACCATTTCTATTGAATTCGACCAAAACTGTTTTTTTAGGTTCAAGATCAAGGCCAATAAGTTTTAATTTCTGAGCAATAATGTTAGCGGCTTGCTCAAGCAGGAGTCGATTCCGACGTCGATTATGACCCGAGACGTATAGGCCAATGTCATCCGCAAACTCCACTATTTCAACTCCAGCCGGAAGATCCTCACGGAGAGCCCGAGTGAGGAGCGAATACAATGCCGGACTAAGCACGGCGCCTTGCGGGAGGCCCCTGTAAACAAAGCGATCCACGAACTCACCGGAGTTGACGATAAATCGAACTTTTCTTCGATATAGCCAATTACGAACAAAATTGACTATACCCGCAGGACAGCCAAGCGCCACTAGCCTATCCAGCATGATATGGAATTCCACGCTGTCATATGCCGCAGAGACATCGAGGAAAGCAGCCAAGGTATATTTGCCCGCACTCAGAGCAGCTCGGATATCTGATGTAATCCTGACCAGGTTATCGGCACAAGACTTCCCTCTCCTGAAACCGCTCTGTGACGAGCTAAATTTTTCTTCTTTTTCAGCCCACCAGATCAATCTCTCATTAATCATGCGCTCCATAAGTTTGCCAACGCATGAAGAGAGAGAGATAGGGCGCACCTTTTCCCGACCAACCTTATCTATAAATATCACCTGATAGCAGGACCAATCCGCGGGGAGCACACCAGTAGACCAAACTATATTAAATAGTTCTAAGAGACAGGCCCTGCCTGATTCAGGAAGGAGCCTGAGCATCTTATACTCCATGCCATCCATGCCAGGAGCGGAGTCCCTCCTGATCATTTCAATCGCCCGATCCAACTCGGATCGAAGGAATGGAGCATCAAGTTCTTCATTGGGACAAGCGCGTTCTGCTCCAAAAGAAGGGTCCACACCCACATAAAGGGAAGCGAGAGTATCCATTGTTTTTCTAATTTCCATTTCTCTGTCCTTGGTCTGCCATTTATTCCACTCTATATTTTTTCGAGCATTCTTCAAGATCCGAATGGTACTCCAAACATAAGAAAGGCTCGTAAATCTATTGATTTCTTTGCAGAAATCTTCAAAATTCTCCCTTTTTGCCTGATTAAGAATTTTCCTGGCCACAGCACAACAACGCTTATAGTTATTCCATGTATGAATGTTTCTAAGCCTCTTAAATTCAGCAAAGGCAAGCCTCCTGTCCCGAATAGCGGCATCACAGTCCGCATTCCACCATCTATGGGATCTCTTGGTTTTTCGTGGAGAATCCGATGCACGTAATATGTCTCTCCGTCCCCCAGAGGCCTGATGGACGGCCCCCTTAAGGGAGTCAGTGAAAGCCTGATAATATTTTTCACAATCCAGCTTGAAAGAAGGCAAATTTGGCAGGAGGAAGGAATCGATTTCCCTCCTGACAAAATCCTAATAATGAGACCAGTTCGTTTTTTTGGAAGATGATTTATTTGAAAGCCTTCTATAGATCTGGGTGGGAGCGTCAATAGAAAAGCTTATAGGGAAATGATCGCTGTCGCAAGCATCCTCAAGTTGGCGGTAGTCAATGTTACCGACGATATCTCCAGAGCCAAACAAAAGATCGATTTTGGAATCCCTTTGACCACTGTAACCAACGCGGGATTTGGTGTCAACATTGATACATGAAAAACATTAGGTCATGCAAAAGCTCGCCGTTGTTGTTTGTAGTTTCACAGTTCCATGCAGTGTTGTGAGCATTAAAATCACCTAAGATAATTGTATCATTGGAATTACCATTCAGAGAGTTGAAAATAGAATTAAAGTCCCGAGTACCAATATTAGATCTGGGGTGTCTGTATATCGCAATTATGTTTATATTATTAACAAGATTCGTGGTTCTGATACTAATTACATCGTAGTCAGTCGGAAGTGCCCCGCTAATCGGCAATATATCGAAAGTGATGTGAGAACGGACGGAGATGGATACACCTCCACTACCCAGCAGGTTGTCGCTATGGAGCGTCTTGAATCCAGGGAAATATACTGGAACACGACCGGTACAGCGAGTCTCTGTCAGTATGATAATATCGTACTCCAGTGCGATTTTAGATAGTTCATTTTTGTGACTTTTGTATCCTCTACAGTTCCAAAGAAGAAGATTGAATGTTTATACAAAAATAGGGCGAAGATTCTCTTTATTCCTAAAATACCTTGGTAGTACTCTACAATCCGACTCCCCAACACCCCCATCATTGTGGAAAGGGGGAAGGCCCCTCCCGGGACCGTCACGAGCATCCGATTCCGCCAGAGCGCGCATCAGCATCTCCCGCGCACCCGGGGTTCTTCGCAATAGCAATAAAATGCTCTCAATGATCTCCAAAATACGATGATCCTCCCGCGGGCTAGACTCCGCTTCGTCGTCGGGAAGATTCCCGCGACCCACCCCAAATCGGGCTGTGTTCATAATGCCATGTTTTTCCTTGGTGATTTTGCCAGCACGAAGATCAAATGATTTATAAAAATTGCGCGAGGCTTCATATGAGCTCCGTTTGTCATTGTGTATATTGCGTGAGATGCGTTCTCTTTTATCTCTCGATTGTGGAACAGTCGTCTTAGCCGATTGAGAAGGTTCGGCTCTCAGTGCCTCTGAATATAACGCCGGACCGGCAGAACTCGGCAGATCAGGCCACGACGTAGGGCTCAGAAATTTATTACGATCCAAAGGGGGGGAAGGACCATCACCCTCCACGACTCGTTTCGCACTATGGAAAGAAATGTTCTTATGAGCCATCACAATATTTATATTCTTGTTTTTTTCAAAAACGGAACAACCTCTGAAAGTAGACTTATGGTGGCCTCCGCAATTGCAACAATGTATCGGTTTTTCGCATTGGCCATGGGCTTTATCTCCACATATTATACAACGCGTGTCACTCTTACAGGATATTTTAGTGTGACCAAACCTGAAACAGTTGAAGCACTGCCGAACTTGCGGGACGAAAGGGCGAACCCTGAGGCAGACCATTAGTAAAGATATTCAGATCTTTAATGTTTTTGTCCTTGAATGTCACGATGATGTTGTCCGTGGCCAGAAGCGTAGTCTTGTTGTTTACCGGATCCCACTTCCTGCGGTACATGCGCTCCATACTCAGAATTCCAGATCTGTCCCGAATACTCGACCAAAGGTCCGGAATCGACGAGGGCCAGTCCGAGACAACTCCCTTGCAAACGATGAAACGTTGTTCTAAACCGGCCTTAAGTTTCACCGGTTCCTTAAGCGCATCGATCTTGTCAAGCGCGAAATTAGCGTCTCTGAAATCCTTAAATACAGCCTCTGCCGAGAAGTGATTAGTCATGGAAACAGATAACGGACAAATCTGCAAGTCAGTTAAAATCATCCAGATCTTAATCAGATTCTTACCCCTTCTAGTTGTAGTCTGATCGGGAGGGAGGCGCAATATAATATTAGCTTTACCTATGAAATCGTCATCATATCTAGAATATTTCCGCAATACCGGAGAGTCATCGACAGCAAGGTCACGAGCCTTTAAAATAGATCCGCTAACAGTGTATACTTCCTTAGTAATAATGGCAGGCATGTTTACATTGACTTGAGAGTCAGCAGGTACATTAGAATTTGTCATGCCGGAATCACGTGATTCTCCGGCTTTTCCATCACAGTCTCTATGTACAGGCGGCAAAGGAGGAGCGTTGTCATTAATATCACTAGTATTGCGGAGTACCTGATTCGATCCCTGAGAATCTGCAAAGTTCGAGTTAACGTCAACCTCCATATCATCCCGGGGCGAATTGTCCTCCATGTCAATATTGCGTCGTTTATGGATCTCCTCCTCTCTTTGTCTCTTAGAATAAGAGTTTCTTTGGGACTTCACCTCCTGCCAATCCGTCCCAGATGAGATGTTTTTAACAAACGAGTCGAATTCCTGCTCATTTAGGCTCGTTTTCAGTCTTTTGCTAGACTTATACTGGGAATCATTACCCAAATGAGCTTCGTCACGCGCTGACCCCGTGTCACTTAATATCTCCGAAAATTCCATACAAGGAGACTATTCTCTACAAGACTAACCGCTCCCCCTCCGAGGGGGGAGCAACAGAGGCTATAGATAATTAGGGCCCACCCAAATTATAACAACCCCCCGATACACCGCACACGTCCTCCGCGGTCCGTATAAGTGAGGATAACCACAGCGAGCAAGCGCGACAACAAAACACGTCCGACTCGTACGGCGGCTCGAGCCGAAGTCCTAGCAAGCTACGCTACGTTATGTGGTTATGTACAATTATGTAAGAGAGACAGAGAGCGACTATATTTCTATCTCTGTTTACTACCCTACCGCAGCGACTCTTGCGGCCAAGAGACAAACAATTTTTGGCGACTATCTGCGACCTACCCCCACCATAGGAGTGTCCAGACCTGTATGTAAGACCGTGGTCCAGACCTGTATGTAAGACCGTGGTGGAAACATTTTATTTCGTACATATAACTTATACAACTGTTTATATTAAAAAATAAAGTTATGAGGTAACAGCATTTTTACATTTTTTTTTGAATTATCACTAATTTTTTATAATCCCACTCTTCATTAGTACCTATACTTTACTCCTGTAAAAGGATTTTGCGATCTGTAAAGTCGTTTCAAAGAGAGTTTTGACTGTAATTGTCGGGAATTGTCCCCTGTCCAGGATCCCCTTAAGGTAGTTCGATGATGAACAACTTTTCCCAAAAGTGATAGGTTTTATTTTTTATATCAAAAGAAGGAACTCTCCTGAATCGATTGAGCCCAAAAAAAAGATAATCTACCGTCCCGTTCTCAAGATATTTAATTTCAAAATTAAGTGATTTTAACATTGGTCTAATAGGAAAAGAGGTATTTTCCTATGAATAACACGAGTTTGCGAAAAATCTTTTGCCAAAAATGTCCGAACAATATACAGGGTGTCCGAAAAATCGCCTACTCCACTTCGGGAGGTGATTCGGGACCCAAAAACAAGCAAAAAAGTTCATACAAACATAGGTCCGGAAATGAGCCGTTTCCGAGTTATAGCCACTTTTATGTTCAAAAATCGTAAATTTTTATTTTCAATTTTTTTTAATTACAATTACCAAATTCTCTCAAGTTTCTGTCTACATTTCGAAAAGACGCTATTCCCGGTACATCTCGATTTGGAAAAGATTGTAATCTTCTTGCCTTGGCAGCATTACTTTGAGCAAGACCATACATAAGATGCATATCAGCTAATTCATTAAAACTTACACGATCCATTGATGAATACGGAAAGATTAGAACCTAAAAGTAATGTGTTGTTAAATAATAATTTGAAACTTATTGAAAAGCCGTGATTTACTTACTGATTTTGAATAGGCGTGAAAACAACTGATTTTGAATAGCCGTGAAAACAACTGATTTCAAGTAGCCGTGAAAACAACTGATTTCTTTTAAAAATAATGTAATCGTATTTACAAATATTAAAAAATTGAAAAAAAATAAAAAAATTAAAATTAAAAAACTTAAAAATATTTAAAAATAAAAATTTTTAATTTAAGAAATAATTAAGAAAGAGGAATGCCAAGCGGATTCTAAATTACGATTTTTGAACATAAAAATGGCTATAACTCAGAAACGGCTCATTTCCGGACCTATGTTTATATGAACTTTTTTGCTTGTTTTTGGGTCCCGAATCACCTCCCGAAGTGGAGTAGGCAATTTTTCGGACACCCTGTATATCGATGGAAAGAGAACACTATGAGGAAGCCTGTAGTTAAAGGTGAACATGATCCACCGTACAGTTTTTTTTTTATTAATAATTAAAGTTTGGTTTCCGGTGCTCAAGCGCTGACTTTCACAACTCGAGCGTGGCGACGTGGCAACGCCGCACGCTGGGATCGTCGGCGTAAGGTTAGGTGTGAGTGCGCGCAAAGACAAATGTGTATATACGACGGCTTTGACGAAATATAAAGTGCTGCTATAAATTATGATTAACTGATAATTTAATTATTATTGAAACGGTATTGCCGAAATAGATTATCCGGAAACAGTAATAATATTACTGTAGGAAAATCGAAAATAAAACTAAATGGGAAAAATCAGGGGTGTAATAGTACATACATTAAATCAGTTAGAGGTAATATAATTTTATCGTATTTTGTGATTTCTAACATGAATGTTCGAAGTACAAGTAAATTGTTATACCAATTTTTGCGTCTAATTTATTCTAGCTACTCAGAATTTTATTTGGTTAACATGAGATGAGGAATCTTACCCGATTAAAACCTTGTATCACATTTTTGTATAGAAAATTAATTTTAAAACGTGCATAACGGAGAGAAAAGGGAAATAAAGAACAGGATGCGGGGGTGGAATCAATATAGTCGGTAATGTAATGTCAAATTCGTCAAAATATTTTATTTATTAGTTTTTACTGTTTAACAATCAAGATAGCTATAAAAATCGCATCTCTGGGAATGGACACGACATTGCGAAAACCGGTGAACAGGCGAGTATGATTAGCGTAAAAACGGCTGTCCAGCAGCAGGTAGGCAGTTGTCGAGCATCGAACGGTGTATATCTTTTGGCAGCACCTATAAAATAAAAAGTGAAAATAAATTGTATGCATATAATATCACTATAATTTCAATGTGTAATATATTCAATTTTGGGTCATTAATTTTTGTCACTATGTATACATTTTTGAATAAACGTTATTATTATCAGACAGACAGCCAATTCATTTGCATTTGCCAGTAACTCATTATCGAATACAAAAGCGAAGTATTGCTAGAGTATTGCTGAACGTCCTATATTCTAATCTAAAGCATGCAAGAAACCGTTTAAAAGCAATAAAATCAGACATTTTCAGTTGTATGGAAACAAGCATTATGAGAACATGCCACAAGATTCCACGCAGAGCATACACCCGTCAGTCCAATTATTTGAAAAAGCTAACTGGCCATTTTTACGTATAATAGATATAGCATTCCAGCATAGCACTACCAGTCGAGGCAGCACACCCAGTATGTGGCAAACGCGAATGATTGTTAGACTCCGATGCAGAAGATGGCCTTACTTCCATCCCTCTCTCCTCGTTCGACGAAGCAAGGAAATCGATGACTTTATCGATAATCTTTTTGTTCGATGTTACTCGGGGTTTTCCATTGACACTTACGGCCAAACATAGTTTGACACCGTCAGCGCCAGATCGATTGAACGCATCACAAAGGCTGTTCATATTGATACCGGCAGCAGCGATTTTCGACATCATGTTCTTCGAAATATGATCTCTTAGGCACTGAAGAGTTTCTAGAAATTGCGCTTTCTTCTTTGCGATTGCTTGCCGTTGCAGTAAAGTCTGCAATCTCAAGGCCCCGGCCGTAATTGCTGTATCGCTTACTTTGAAATGAGCTAGTAAACCGTACAGGATCTGGCAGTCAGTTAAGGCATTGTAAGAACCAGCTATAATTCTTTCCCATTCCTCGCCCTTTAAATATAACTTTGCGAGCTCTTCTTGTTTTTTAACTTTTCCTTGTCCGATGAGTGGAATTGTATCGCACACTCCATAAACACCTTTGACAAAACTTTCCAAGAGACCAAGTCCTTGTAGCCAACGCATGATCCGCGGTGCATCGAAGCGTACGATATTATGTCCGAGCAGCAGCACCTGTTGACCACATTCTCCGAGGAAGCGTATAAATTCTTTTCCTACTTCTCGTGGTGGAATCGTCGTCACTATTTTATTGTAATGATGTAGCTCTCCTCCAACCACTGATAATCCAGTTTTGTCTGCTGCATGACAATTTATAGATTGGGAAGGTAGCATGTACCGTGCGAACTCCTGATCGCCACACTTCGCCGCTATTTGAACGAAGTCTGCAGTAGATGCCAGACCAGTAGTTTCGATGTCAACGATGACTTGCGGACTGTCTTCACGGAGAGGTTCATCAATTTCACAAGTTGTTTCGATAGGAAGATCCAGTCCCATACCCGATTGATAAGTAATCCCTTCCCTGCTCTCTCGTGCTATGGTGATACGTTGCCTTTTATTTTTCAAATAACATCGACGGCGTTTTGCTTCGAGTGTGGTACGTTTTACAGCTATTGCTCGTTGCAAGACCTCTCTTCGTAGGCAGTATTCTTCAGCTATCGTTCCTGGCGGTAATCCAGCTTCGACTCTTACATCGATGATGTGTTTAGCTCCAAAATTTTTCTGACAGACTGCTGCTGCCACTCGCAGAAGGATAGAACGCGAAGATGCGTAATGTTTGGACTTCGGTGCTCTGGTAGCCACCATATGGTTAAATGATTCATTGAGTTGAGACGATCCCCCTGGCGCAACTTTCAACACCCGAGATGTGAACTCCATCAAGACCCCATAAAGTGCAGTTTGCAGACTTTTACTAAAAAGAGGTTTTCCCTTCGGTAAACTCTTAAACACGTACTCCGGATTGTCTTTGGCCTCACACCAAGTGCCGCACACCAGTTGCTATGGGTCCCAAATATGTGCTCGGCAATGCTTAATAGAGCTTTCGTCGTAGCTTCAGTATTTCCTTTATTTTGGTCCAAGGCATAATTGAAGCATCGCTTCAAATATGGGATGACAGATCCTCTGTCAAGCTCTCGATGGGTGCTGGCCAACTTATAAAGTTTTCCGGTAAACTTTTTACGCACATGATTGGAATCCGACCACTTGACGACTCGATGTGAAGTTTCTCGTTGGACTGCCGCGATTGTGGACGAATCTTCATCCCCAATAAGTGTTCCTATTCGGATTCCAGCTTTTTTAAAATCTGGATTTTTCACCATTAGTTGAACCGCTGTATCTGCCTCCATGGATTTCGCACTCCCTGACCAATTTTTGGTACATTTGTGGCTGTCAGGTGAGTGGCCCTTTCGGCACATGGCACAGCATGTGCTCTTCACGCTATAAGCCAAGAGTTTCTTAGAGCGTAAGCCGCCAACAGAACCCTGACCGCTCTTACTATCGTATGTTCGACCGTTTCCTCGCTTCTGCCAGCCAAAGTCGTACGAGACTGTCACGTCGACTACGGACGCCGCAGAATCTTGTGAATAAGAGTCACCGCTTGGAATGTAATTGTGTAAATTGTTAATAACATATATACACACAAGTAGTTGAAAACAAGCAAATAGAAAGCGTGCAAAACTTTTTTTTAGTTTTCCAACAAATAGTGCTTAGAGAAATAGAAATAAAAACATTATAAACATATTAGAACATAGTAGAAAATAGTAGCATGTATAAGAAGATCTCGGCGACTTTTAGGGTCAGGGCTAGAAATGCAAAATGAGTTAGAGTATGCAAGTAAACATCAGAATTAAGAAAAGTTAGACAAGCTTTAAGGATAAAAAGTCATAAAAAATACTATTATATTACAAAAATGTAATAGCTTACCAAGAGCAACTGCAGCATTGATTTCGTACAATGATCTTCCTTTCTCTACTGCTGTTCTATTCGATGTGTGAACTTTCTTTATACACAAGCAGTTGTGGCACTTGATTGCGAACACTGAAGCCAAGCCGTATCTCTTCTCAGACTCTACGAAATCAAAGGAGAGTATTGTAGCACACGAATCGCATTTCATTAGCTTGGAAATTTCAGCAATTTTTATTAATCTGTATCCATGCACTTCATATTTAGGGTTTGTTGATTCCACAAATTCTTCTTGATGTATTTTGCGTACTTTTGCTTCTCTAGCTTTTTCCAGGTGTTCAATAGTTCGCTTCCTTCGTTCCACGTCTTGCAATTTAGCAAAATTTACCACCGATCCTGAGTTGGTTCATTTTGGAAATTTGAATGTTTGTGCCGAGCTCTGACACTTAGGTTAGGTTATATCACAAGTACCAAGTATACCAACCGCAAGAACTATGCGGCGTTGCCAAGCCGCTGCCCTCATCTCGTGCATGCGGAAAATTGTTTGTGTAAAAAATTACATGCACCTTGTGATGTCATATCGACTTTTTCCATCAAAAATATTAATGCGAAATTACTGTAATTCAGTAAATCGCCAAAATAACGCAATAATTTAATCGAAATAATCTCCGAAGTGGAGCACTCAAGAGTTGGCACAAGTTGAAAATTAGTCAAGCGATGCGTTTAACACACACTTCATTTTAATCTATTTCAGGCAAAATATTATTCTACAACGTAAAAATTATTTACTAATGGTCTTTTTACGTCGTTAAGAAGCTTTGTGATGCATTATCCTATTTTTTTATAATCATATAAATGATTTGATAAAAAAATCATAAACATTGTTTTGACTTCGGCCCTTCATCATCGAACTACCTTAATGGGGAATTACGCGAACTACCCCACCAAATGATCGAGAGAGACAGCCTCCCCACTCGTACTTTTCATGGGTCTTTGTCTGACTCCCACTTATATTGCGAAAAATACCCGGTGAGGTAATATTTTTTGCAATAAATTTAATTATTTAAAAATGAGATTTTATATATTAAGTATCAAAGATTACATCAGCTTATATTGGTTAAAAGAGCGTCTTGACGATAATCGAACCAAATTGTGGTCGTATTGTCTTGGCGATTATAATGGCCAGTAGAGTCGATTAATAGTCCCATTGTTATTTATTATTTGACTGGCAAAATAAAAATTTATTTATATCCTATATATATTCCGCATCCTATTCTCATCCCGCTTTTTTTTTCATATTGTATGTCTTTAATATTCTAATAATTTGTATTAGTGTGATTATTATCAATTTAATAATGTGATCGTAATGTTCTAACTTCAGTCAAAACTGTGTTTTAAGATCGTTAGTAACGGCACGTGGTTTGATTGACAAAAAAGTGTACATAAAAATTCACGCGAATAATACTATTAGGCTACCAAGATCCAGTCCTGACGCCTAAAGGCGTTTTCTCTAATTTACTTCTAATCAAGATAACTAAAAGAGTGTAATTATTAGTTCTACAACTGTCACAGTTTTTAATGACAAAATTGATGAGGTAGCTTATTTTGTTCTAAAAGAAGTAAACATTGGAAAACCTTTGTGTGCATGTGGTATATCTCTATTTCCACTATCTCCTAAAGTGCGTTATCTAATGGGCTATAAATGCACCTTGAGGAATAAAATTGTTTCTTATACGTGCGTACTTAAGACTAAGAAACTGAAATATGAAATCAATAGAATGTCAATGGAATTAAGGGAAAATTGCGGAATAGATTTTGAAATCTTACAACTGACTATACTAATTTTATTCAAACTAGTCTCAATAAAGTTTGTGTTAACTAAGCTGCGTCTCCACTAAAGGCAACAACGAGCAACTTTTTTTGCTCGTTGTTGCTAAATGTTTCGAAATATGTAAACTTATGACAACATTTTGTCTACACTAAAGCAACATAATCACAGTAACATTTGGGTTTTTTGGATTTTGGAAATATTTTTGTATAATGCGACCATAACTGCGACTGTGTCACTGGTAACTAAATACCACAGCCACATTAAAGGAACATTTGTTTCTGTTGCGACTTATTGACGCGTGTTGCTAGTTTTCCTTTCATCTCTACCGTTTTGAATAAAAACACACAACAAGCGACAATTTTTGTCGCAGGCAACAGAAACTTAAAGGAACTTCAAGAAACATTCGGCAACAATTAGCAACTTTTTTAAAAAACATGGAACATCAACAAAAAATTGCTCGGTGTTACTCCAGTGGAGAAGCAGCTTTATATAGGTATACCAAAAAATTGTCATTAGATTTTTTATTGTGGTTTCAGTTCTCTTGAAATATTTTAATCAAAAGTGCATTGATACAAAAATTCCAGATGAGCTACTTCGTAGTTTATCTTCACGCTTGATGCATACATTATAACATAATTACACAATCAATCGATTTTTATGTGCTTAATGTCGTAATGTTACGAGCTTGATTTCACCTTATTAAAATGAATAAAAGCAAAATTAGTTTTTATCATGCAACGAACCGTGAAAAATCTTTCGCATTAAGTACGACGATACTCATTCTTAACAAACATTGTGTAAAAGACGTGTAAAAAATTACACGTTTATTTCTGCAAAACGATGACGTGACGTTAACTGTAGCGAATTGATATAATAATCCATCGATTTAGTGATCTAACAATAATGCCCGATCTACAATAGCTATAGTAAGCTGTAGTAAGCCTCAAGATGTAAGAAATTGACCAATCACAGTCGATTATTCTCTTCACATTCGCCTGTAATTGGTCAATTTCTTACGGCTTGAGGCTTACTACAGCTTACTACAGCTATTGTAGATCGGGCATTAGATTAAGCAGTATAATTTATGCATAATATGTATCAATGCAACTTTCGACAAGAGATAAGAAATACAGCGTTTTATTTTTAATAATATTTAGCTGGGATTAAAGTTTATTCTGAGAAACAAACTTCAAACGTTACGTGCACTATGCAAATAGATATTCACGTAAATTAACCTCCATTATACTTTATTTCAACCACGGAAATCCGCGTTGAAATCCCACTGAAGATGATTAATGAAGAGAAATAGTGTTTCGTGAATATCGTCGCTTCCGAATAAAA
The DNA here is from genome assembly GCF_003070985.1 of Temnothorax curvispinosus. NCBI lineage: Eukaryota > Metazoa > Arthropoda > Insecta > Hymenoptera > Formicidae > Temnothorax > Temnothorax curvispinosus. The sequence continues at coordinate 10,768 of NW_020220035.1, read as the reverse complement.
GGGCATTAACTTGGAAGCCGGTTGAAAAAGGCGTTAACTCGGAAGCCGGTTGGAAAAGACGTTAACTCGGAAGCCGGTTGGAAAAGGTGTTAACTCGGAAGCCGGTTGGAAAGGGCATTAACTCGGAAGTCGGTTGAAAAAGGCGTTAACTCGGAAGCCGATTGAAAAAGGCGTTATCTCGGAAGCCGGTTGGAAAAGGCGTTATCTCGGAAGCCGGTTGGAAAGGGCGTTAACTCGGAAGCCGATTGAAAAAGGCATTAACTCGGAAGCCGGTTGAATAAGGCGTTAACTCGCGCGCTCTAATTTTTCGCGTCAATTTAAGTTGGCAGTACTGCTGAAATAATGTTGGTGCTTGATTTATATTTATAACATAAATCATATTGAAACGAAAAATTATTAGCATGCGCATATAGGTTTTCGAGGGTGCTGATTACGAATTTGATGTCAAAAATCTTGGATTCTAAATAATATTATGCTTTTCCATAAAGAAAAAATTCTTATACAAAAAAGCATAACATTTTAATCTATCGATGGAATGATATATTTAATAACATGAATTATTATAAATAATACAAATTCAGTTTTTATAAAAACTTTACAATAAAAAATTTTTCATGTTTTTACATTGCTCAATGAATATGGTTCCATTTTTAATTTACTAATTTTTATGAATTAAAAGTTAATAAATATCTATCGAGTATTGTAAAAACATGGTGGGTCATGAATGACCCATGGTTGCTCTTTCTCTCTCTCTCTTTCTCTCTCTCTCTCTCTCTCTCTCTCTCTCTCTTCCCCTTTCTCTCTCTATTAGAATGAAATAAATTATATACAATGCATATTTGTATATATATACATATGTATTTTTATTTACTATAATATAATTATTAACAGAACATAAACATATAAAATTAATGAAAAGAAAATATTGTCTTTTAATAATGCAAAACTTAAACTATATTTGCATGAAAAAAATTTATTCCATCAATTTAAAATAAAAATCATAAAATTCGGCTGAAATTAAATTGTTTTTTATAAGATTCTCAAAATCTTTCTTTTTGGATTCATCCAACTGTATTTTGAAAGTATAACATTGCGTCAACTTTCTATCTTCATAAATATTTTTGATTTTCACCATATTGTTATTATATTCTTTATTATAAGCAATGATTTTGTCTTCATTTATTTTTATTTCTATTTTAGTAATTTTTGAAATTGGAACATTTTTCCACTGCTTTTTCTGGACAAGTTTCGAGAAGTCAAAAATTTCAGATTGCTCTATTATATGAACTTTATATATCGGATCGGTTACTTTCGCAGATCTTATTACGTCGCACTATTGCTCTTGCGTATACAACACTTTATGTTTTGCTGCACCCTCAATACTTGAATGCATACAGTCACCATCAGTTTGAGTATGACCCTTTACAAGATATCTGAAATTTATTGATGATTTAAAGTTTTAGATAACTAAAGTAAATTGTTGATTCATTGATATTATGTAAAAACTACAATTTTGTTAATTAGTTAAAATTATTAGTAATTTACCTGTGACTTATTGATATTTTGAAATTAAGCATTGCCTTCATATACATTGTATATAAAATACAATTACGGTTTTGGCCTCCGCAATTGTCGCTATAAAGGGTCAGGCTGAAATTACAAATTCAGTGAAAAATCACATTGAATCGTTTCCGAAAGTTGATTCTCATTATTGCAGAGCATCTACACAACGTGAATACCTTTCAAGCGATTTAAGTATAAATAAAATGTACAGAAAATATGTGAATGACTCCACCATTTGTTGCGCATCTTTTGATTTACAAAAAGTTTTGAATGTCCCATGCGCTGAATCATCTGCTTTTTTATATAATCAATTAAGATCAAGATTATATATTATTTAATCAAGCAAAAAATAACAGCAAAATCAAGTAAAAATATAAACTCGTACTAAAACGAGTAACGAATAATTAATCGATATATGCATTAAAAAATAACAATATTATAAAAAAATTAAGAAACTTGTGCTACGCTTATATTGCGAAAAGTAATAAACGAGACACATCATATCCATAAACATATTACAAAAATTTATGCATTCCCTCTTTTTACATTTAGTGATTAACTTTCATTGGATTTTGACGTCGCGTACTTACTTCAGTAATGTCCACTCCTCCGAAGATGAATAAAATAAGATTATGTAGCTATACTCTAAAAGCACTTTGGATAAATTATCTAGATAAGTTGAGCTGCCTAAGATCTAAACTTAGATAAAAAACGGTTTGTATCTTATTCGATTATCTAAATAAGTAAGAATTTTCCAAAAAGATAAAATGTCATTTTAATTCTATAAAAGGAGTGATCTCTCGGACTATAGCAGCAGTACCTCAAGATTTCGATGCACATGACATGGTCGAATAGCTAACCATCAGTATTGTATTAGCATTTTAAGTATTATTGCAAGAAAAATGATAAATAATTTTTTCCTAACGCGAGCGTGAAATGGGCCGCTTTTCGCGCTTGTTTTGAGTGAGCAAAACGGTCCATTTCGCATCGATGACATAAGCGTTGAGAAATGGAGCCATTTCTTAACTGTGGAGAAATGAAATTGTAAAACAAGCGCGAAAAGCGGCCTGTTTCACGCTCTTGTTAAGAAAAATAGTATGAACAACTCTTGGGAAGAAGAGTAGTCAAGCCCAAATGAGTGTGATGGTCGCACGAGCAAAGCAAGCAACTTCACACTCATTCAGAATCGACCACTTTTCCCACTAGTTGTACAATATACTATTTTCTTTAGAGTAATAATTTTGCGAATCTTATAAGATTATATGAGTATAAAAAAGTTTACTATATATTATTATTTATCAATTATTTACTTTTTTTATTTCTCATTTTTTCCCTTTTCTCTTGAATCTCAATTCTTTTATCTTTATATTCTTTATTTATCTTTTCTTATTCTTTGTAATTTATTCTGTATTCTTCATTTTCATTATCTCTCTTTTCACATAAACATACATATTTTACTCTTCATTCTTTATCTTTCATGTAATATTGATGACTTTTTATTTTTTATTTTTTTTATTTCTTTATTGTTTATCTTTAAATGTACATATATTTATATTGTTTACTCTCTAACAATAAGTTTCATAAAGTGGTTTTGCCACTAATATCAGAGTAATTGAGATAGTCGCCAAAAGAGAGGATTGTCACCCTAATTTGAGTAAATGCGGGCACTCATAAGATAAAAATAAATTTTTTCATTCAAATTTTTAGAGCGGCCATTCTACCGGAGTGATACGATCTCACTCTAAAACTATAGTGAATCACGAGTTACTAAAGATCGACTGATAAATGACTCTAACAGCGTGAAATTTCACTCAAAATTGTAGAGTGTGACATATCTATTTTTATGGACACTGATCCACACTGTACTCGAAAAGAGTGCCCTTTCACTCAAATGTGGAGTGCGATTTCACTGCAACTTATAGAGTGTAATTTTACTCTTTCTTAGAGTGACGAATCACTCAAAGTGCACATCAGCCTCAATTTTCATTTTTTGTTACACTTGCATTTCACTCGTTTTGAGTGATATTTCATCCTTCGACTTTTAGAAAGTAACTATAATAACTTATTATTTATTAACAATATTTATAAATATGTAATTTATAAATATGTAATTAATGACAAATAATTGATATTATACAAGGTCTGTCAGAAAAGTAATGAGATTAAATCTGGAGCGCACAATATGGCAACACTGAAAAATCGTAATCACGCAGAACGTAAAGTCGTAAAGTACAGTTTTTCCTTTAAAAGGATACAAATTTCGATTTGTTTGGTTGCGTTCATGTGTCATTATAACATTTTTCATAAGTGTGTGTTAGTAGACCTCGTCATCGTTTTTGTAATCGTTATGAAGTGCACGGAAAAATAAGAAGTCGTAAAATATGGACAATTAACATTTTTTTGCTGCGAGAGCTATAGTTTTAGCAATAGCAGCAATAAGTTTTTCTATTATTGCTAAAAATATAACTCACGCAGCAAAAAAAAGTTAGTTGTCCATATTTTACGACTATAGATTTGCTACGGTAGCTAATTTCTTTTACGTGTGACAAAATAAAATTCAACAAAGATATGATATTATAAATATATAAATATATAAATATATAAATTAATATATTATAATAAAATAAAGTTAAATGTACGATGTGAAAGAAAGCGCCAAGCATTGTTATGAAAAGTTAAGAAAATAATTTAGTGATAACGTTTTATCATGTACTCAAATTTTTTGGTGGTACACGGGGCTTTCAATTCGAGAAATTTTGGCAAAAAAATGGTTTGTGTGTGCGGTGCTACCACAGCCATTCTATTCACTAGACCTCTCCCCCTGTAACTTTTCTTTATTTTCGAAAATAAAGTCAAACGTTAAGGGGCACCATTTTGAATCATTAGAATCGATTAAAGATCGATGACAGACAGTATAAACAGCCTTATTTCAAACGGACTTATCTATCCCGGATGCTTCGAACAGTGGAAACAGCTTCCGTTGACAGCGGGATGCTGATGGGTCATATTTTAAATGGGACCATTATAATTTAGCCACAAATGTATAATAAATAATTTTGTCGATTTAATTTTATTACTTTTTTGACACAGACTTCGCATATCTTTATAAATCTATATAAATAATACATACAACTCATAGAATATATACATAGAATATACATAGAATTATGTAATTTTCTTCTGCAATAAACAACGTTTCTCAAGTAATTTACGTTTTTCTTGTTTGCATCTTAATTATTATTAACATAATGGATTGCGAGATTAAAAAACCAAGCATAAGAACGTTATCTTTAGATGTAATGTAAATCAGTCAGACCACAGTACCCGTTTCCATGTATGTATATATAATGTGTATGCATTAAATCGTTACGTCATCAACTATTTTCTAAGTATAAATACGCGGTTGATTTATCGACGCGTTATAGTGCAGGAAAAACGTTTGCCAGAATTAGTAGTATTCTCGGAGAACGATAAAATGAAGACTCTGGTGCTCGTCGCATGTCTGCTTGTAAGTCGAACTGCACAATACGAACCAAATAAAACAATATACAGCAAAAAAGTTCTTTATTATCTGTTTCTTTTTTCGTGACATCAAATAACATTAAAAAATAAACTAAAAAATTTAAGCTCTTATACCTCTAATTTTTCATATTCATATTCACTGCAAATAATTTCCCGACAAAAATTGCTGAGATTAATGATATCCAATTATCAGTGATATCTGGATATCATTGATCGGACATTATTTTGGCCTTGATCGACTTTTTATAATTCCGATTAAAAGTTATCGAATTACCCGTTTGTTAATCTTTGAACGATTGTCCGATTATTTAAACCTGGATTTTTTTCTCAGTGTGCAATTTTTGTCGGAAAATTATTTGCAGTGATAATAAATTGCTTTAACAAAAAGACTATTTAATATAACGATTCACTGGTTTAAGGATGTATGTGTGACATCTCAAAGCATTACCAAAAATCTAAAAATTTCATAGATTGTTTTATTATTACGTCTAAGTATCTGTGTAAAATTTCAGCACAATTATCTTACTGGTTTAAAAGTTACTGTAATTAAGGATGTATTGGAGGTATTTTAAATATATTCAGAAAGTGCTGTAAATTGTTTCTAAATTAAATTAAAAATACTCTGTAAAATTTAGCAGTTATTTAAGAGTTATTTAAGTTTAAAGTTGATAAAATTAATATTATCCCTTATAGAGAATCGACACTTTGCTGTAAATATAAATAACATATAAATAAACCATTAAGATATTTCTTAAACTTTTTTCATGTGTAAAACATACATCATTGACATTGTATTTTAAGTTTTAAAATTTTTTGCCACAAAAAAATGTTTTTAATTGTTTAAACAATACTAATAATTTAAATAACAAAAAATCATACTCAAACTGTTAACGGTAATCCCCTCTAATAAATAAAAAATTTTGAATTGTTTGACATACATACAAAGTTTTCAATCAAGAAAACAAAATTATACTATATATAGCTATAGGTAAAACATCCTTAAATGTTTCTGTCCATACATGTATTATTTCCACATACATATTAGTCGTTTATGCCTTCCAATACTCAAAATAACTGCTATATTTTTTAAACTTTTTTGTTAATAACTTTTTAACGAATAACGACGAGCGACGACTAAAACCTTCTGAAGATCACTCGGAGTCATGACCTTGACAACATATATCAAGGTCATTGAAATCGGTGAGGTCGCCCTTAATGTTAAGTTTTACCCATTTGGATTATTTTCTAAAAAATAAAATGTTTTAAAATAAAAATATATTTGTAGATTTTGAAATGTACTTACAGATACTTTATTGCAGAATGCAGAAAGTCTTTTATCACAATAAACGTTTAACAAACATAATTTTTGTCCTTTTGACAAATTAAAGACATAACTAAATTCAATAATCATACTTCATACTATTATATAAAACCCGACTGTTTGTCTGTCTGTCTGTCCGTCCGTCCGTCCGTCTGTCCGCGAACTACTCATTCATTAGTGGACCGAATTTTTACTAAAAGTATATGAAACAGGGGTAGAATTTCCCGGAAAGTGCTATAAAGTGTATAATTTTTTGTTGCCGATTTTTTTGGAAGCCGGTTACGAAATTTATCCAATTTTTCGGGAATTAATTGACTGAATCTTAAAGAATTGTATATGAAGTAAGAGTAGAAAAAAAAAACTAAAAAATGTAATAGAATTAGAAAAATTGTTAATAATAAAGAGGTTTAAAAATTTTGTTTAAAAAAATGTACGTGATTACGCTAATTTTAGCAAATTTTGAGATATCAAGCTAAATTTTTTAAATAATTTTTATTTTTATTTTTATTTTTTTGTTACCGATTTTTTAGAAACCGGTTTCATAAAAATCGGTTATGAAAACTTACTATATAATATAAAACCCGACTATTTGTCTGTCTGTCCGCGAATTCATTTGTTAATGGGCCGAATCTTAAAGAATTATATATGAAGTAGGGGTAGAATTTTTCGGGGATTGCCATAAAGTGTATAATTTTTTGTTACCGATTTTTTGGAAACCGCGGGTTCCAAAATTTTTCAAATTTTTTGGGAAATAATTGTTCAAATCTTAAACAATTATATATGAAATAGGGGTAGAAAGAACTAAAGAATGTAATAAAATGAGAAAAATTGTTAATATTAAAAAGGTTGCCAATTTCTGTTTAAAAAAGTGTACGTGATTGTTCCAATTTCCGCAAACTTTGAGGTATCAAACTGAATTTTTTTATGGATAATTTTTTGTTACCGATTTTTTGAAAACCAGTTTGGAAATTATTCAAATTTCGAGAAATAATAAGTATTAATTAACCCATTTTCTTGAAACCAGTACCAAATTTTGTTTTAATTTTTGGAGGATAAGTTTAATTTTTCATTAATGGATAATTTTGTATTAATGGATCGATTTTCTTGAAACCAGTGCCAAAATTTTTCTAATTTTTTGTTGATGATTTTGATGAAATTAGTACCAAAAGATTACTAATTTTATGGAAATGGCTATATTATGGGGTTGAAAATTGGGTTTCATGGGGTTCTATTAATGCTCCTAATTAATGGGTGAGTTTGGGGAGAGGGGAATAGATTTTGAGCCCGCGCAAAGCGCGGGTGAAAAATCTAGTATTTAAATATATGGCAAGTTGGAGCTGATTGTGACAGGGTAGGTTGTTTATACTGCTGTTCTACTTATAATTTCGACCAACTCCGTCAATATAACACATAATTTCGGCATAACAGCGGCAGATATTTTAATCTTATGTAAGATTTCACCGTTAACGTCTCTTATTACGTATCAGAACTCGTCAATACAGAACATCAACCTCTTTTGTCATTTTACTGCAGAATTATCCTAATAATGAACTGCTTTATTCCCACATCTTTTATTCGCAACCTTTTGCATAAACCTATGTTCAGAATATCTAAGAAAAATATTTAAAATTTAAATAATATTTTAATATAATTGCATAATATTTTAAATATAAATATTAAGAAATATATAAAAAATATATTAATAAGTATATATAAAATTATTAAATGAGTCTTTTGGATTTTAGGCAGTGGTCTACGCCGCCAATGAAAAAGTGACACGTTTCCATGAGAACGTTGCAACGTGTAGCCAAGAATTAAACAAACCGCGTAAGTATAAAATATTATAGTACTTTCTTACAAAAAATATTAACTTTTTTGATAGCAAAAAATAATTACTTTCAAAATTATGAAGTGAACATATTAGTTTTGCAGAAACCATATGCTAACACCATAAAATAAAAATTAATGAAATTAACAACTAATTATATGTATTTTGGTATTAAAATTAAGAAATTCACAAAAAGTAAAGTTGATTAGTTTAAAACTCATATATTGAAGATCAGTGCAAAAGTTGTAAGTCAATCAGTTCAAAAATTTTCGAAAAATTTCGCTAATTTCAAAAACATAGTTTCGAGAAAAATACGTTTAAAGTTTTGTTTATTTCAAAATTTAATTATTTATGGAAAATTATTTTCTTAGCTTTTTACTTCAACTACAGCTTCGAAAAAAATATTTTGTGGTCAAATTTTTTTGGCAGGACATTAAAATATTACTGGATATATTAACAGAAAAAATATGTTATGGTAGAAAAAAATAAAGTAAGTAGGGTAACTGGGGGGAATATGCCAGTGTAGGGAATATGCCACTCGTTATGTTTAACAAAGCTACGGCTAGGAGCGTTGTTGTAAATACTGTGAAATAACTTGTTGAAAATATTTATCTGACGTTTTGCCCAAGTTTTACTTACTTCCTGTCAGTATTATAGTTTAGTATTAAGTACAGTATGACAAGTATGACAACGTGCTTTTTAGAATTTTCTTAGTGTTTTATTGAAATTGTAATAAAAATATTCTTTTACGTTTTTAGACAAGAATGCCCTTTTAAAGTTAAATTATTATACATGTTTGTATTACCCCCACATGGGGGTGGTAATATGCCACTTTTGCAACACTTTTGTATTTCTTTCTTTTTAATAGTAAAAAAATCAAAATATTTCATTAAAACCATATACATATAAATAAGAGATAAAAGAAGGAAAAAGAAGACCATTATGCAAAGATACCTCAAAAATAAAAAGAAATAGAAAAAAAATCATATTTTTCTTAAGTATGGCATATTCCCCCGAGTTACTATAGATATAAAAAACCTGGATCTCTTATTTTTGGTTATTCTATGGCATACCCATTAGTAAAGTCCAAAAAGAACATTCACATATTTTTATTGTTAACAAATATTGTGATTTTGTTAAACAATATTATACTTTCCAAACATTATCTAAGAGCGACAATATAATTACGATATACGAATTAATCATTTTAAATATTTTCTCTGATATAATAAAATCAACTAAGAATTAGTGTCATGTTATATAACAAAATTAGAGAACTGAAACGATAATCAGTACATAAATCACTAATTTCTGACAATAGCTTCAAACTTGCCCAATGCTGATAAGAGCTGCAATTAATAATAGGGATCTACAAATAATTATTAGATCAGTAATTATTAGATAAATATAAATAAAATAGTGTTAGACCAGAATTGTGTAAACAAAAATTTTTTTTAGCGGCTGGACCCGAGGTAATCTTTTGCGTTCTTCAGAAAGGAGGCAACGTATGTATCTACATATTTATTGTATAAATATACTTAGTATAGAAAATATGCAGAGTATACCATTACATAAATGTGCCACTCTTTTGTATACCGTTAAATTAAAAATCTAAACTTTGTTTCATAAAAGTAAAACTTAAATATAATAAAACTTAAGTTATTAAAGACTACAACCGTGTGACTCATAGAAACTGTTTATATGTCAAAAGGCAAGTCAATTTTGTGCATACCCAGGTAGCACATACATGTTTCAGAAATGTTTTTCCGAAACGTTTTATAATCGATTTCTAGTAACGTTTCTCATGACTACTCATGAGTAAAAATGTTCATTCGAAAAACGTTCGATGGAACGTTTCTTTTCCGATAAAATAATGTCTGTGAAGTTAACATATCATTTTCCAGCAGATCAAAAATAAAAGGGAGTTCTTGTCGCATGCAGTCGAGTTCTATAGTTTCTGATACTTTTTAATAATAGTTCTGGTGATTTTACCCAAAAAATAGTCGATCGAAAAAATGATCTGCTAACTTCCCGTAGCAGATCATTTTCTAGCGGATCAAAAATAAAAGAGGGTAATTGTACAGATGGGGGGGACCACCTTGGATGATTTTGATATTTTAGTATGTTGTCAAGGTCACCCTCCTGAGTGACCTTTAGAAGGTTTCAGCCCGCGCTCGTTATTCGTTAAAAAGTTATTAACAAAAAAAGTTTGGAAAATATAGCAGCTATTTTGAGTATTGGAAGGCATAAATGACTAATATATATGTCGAAATAGTTCACGCATACACTTTTCACGCAAACCGAGGTTTACGCACACCTCCCCCTGCTTTCGGGGGAAGTGCGGTAGTCCCGAAATAGTTCACGCATACACTTTTCACGCGAACCGAGGTTCACGCACACCCCCCCCTGCTTTCGGGGGAGGTGCGGTAGCCCCGAAATAGTTTACGCATACACTTTTCACGCGAACCGAGGTTCACGCACACCCCCCTGCTTTCGGGCCGGCCCGGCGTGAACCTCGGTTCGCGTGAAAAGTG
>NW_020220034.1:0-7099 GCF_003070985.1 Temnothorax curvispinosus | reverse complement strand
CGACGACGACGACGACGACGTTTGGTGGGTGTCGCACGCCCGTCGGTGACCTTTAATCGACCTTCATGGGAACACCGTGTTTACCTTCATTTTCGTTCCCACTCGATGTTTACTTCTCTCTACGGGGAAACGAATTCAAATATAACGAACATATGTATAATAAGTAACAGTACAATTGAAATTTACGGGAGAGCTTGTATTGTTTGTGGAAGAAAATGATCGTACATCGACTTGATAGATTTCTTTTATTTTTCTTTATGTGGTTTGGCATTTTGCTGCTCTTGAGTCAATTTTAATTATATTTAAGAATTGTCTGTATATTGACCAGTTTTTTCCATAGCTTGTAAGTTTGAGATAAATTGGAGATATAGAGGACAGATAAAACATTTTTATATTCTGTACTAATGTTATGTTAAATGTTCTTTTATTGCTTCAAAGTTGACGTTGATTAAATTTTTATTCTTTTGTAGGTTGTACATGCCTTTAGAATGCCGAGCCGAACCTGCAATCCAGGATCTATATGCCTGGTTGAAGACAGAACCGGAATTGGATGTTCAAAGTACAAAGCATGATATCACGCTAAATGGTTCGCTAACTGTTCTCAGCTTGATTTACTATCTTATAATCCGAGTATTGCTTACCATTGCTATTAAATTTAATATGTATCCAGATAACAGAAAATGCATCGACACTAGAACATTCACGAGACCTAAGAAACGATCGGCTAGAATGAGCTTTGAATCGAGTTTCGAAGGACTACCACCTTCTACGACGGATAAAGAGAAGCTACAGGATGTTACGCACATAGAAAATGTAGGTTGTTCCCTCTCTATATATTTAATACTAGAAATTAATTGATCAGGATTGATTGAAGTGGATTTCTTAGTTATATTAAAGTAAATACTTGTAGAATAAATTTTCAAATGCTTAACAATAGCTATGAATTATTAATTAAGGTCTGTAGTACATTGCTTAAGTGTGTAAAATTTTGTGTCATTATCTACTAGGTGGGAAAATGTTTACCTGCAACGATTGGAGATAAAGAATCTGTGCCACCGATTTTGAAGCCATCCACCAAAGCTACTATGAATGTTTTATCCGACGAAAACTCCGCGATGTCGGGGCAGGAAAACATGGAAGCTTTCCTAAACTTGTCGCAGTCCAAAGGAATAGATTCATTCATAAATTTAGGCGAACCAGAGTTCAGCGATCTGTTGGACGTGTCGCAGCCTTCTATTTTGAATGCGTCTGTTATCGCGTCTATAAACGAGTCCATATTCGTTATAAACGACGTATCAGTGATAAATAAGAACATGGCTCAAAGCATTAGCGATATGGAAGAAAGCTCAAACTCCGATGATGTCGACAAAACGTTCGTGATGCAGGAAGACGACAATAGCCTGGATGAGATAAATCGTACAAATACTCTAGGCAACACCTGCAAAGAATCTCTTCAATTGGATAAAGGCTTGAACGAGACGTACAACACTGGAGTTCCTAGCGGATCTTCACTGTCAAGATCGAGTCTCGGCAAAGGAGAAATAGTTACTTTGTCTTCCACTTTTGTAACCGAGCCTAACGCTAATGCTACCTTCGTGCAATCGCAAAATGAAGCAACTGATGACGTCAAGTCGTTAGATACTACATATCTGTCCTTGGCGAAAGGCGCCGAGAGACCAAATTCGCCCGTGTCGATTAACGACACGTACATACCTAGCATGCGCGCAAATAAAGCAGATCTGAATGTAACGTGTAATGTTCCGTCGGATGAAATCGAATCCGTGGTCCTTCTCACGCGCGAGACACTCGCGAAGGAGAGCGCTTTAGATATATCTTCCAAGGTGCCTATCTATAATCAATCCACGCCGATGAATCCAAACATGTTGGACGCAGCACCGAAATTCGCTACGAAGCATCTGGACCAACCGCAGCCAACTGTGCGTCCCACCTTGAAAGCTCCCACGTCGTTGAGACGAGAGTTGCTGGCAGAGATTCAACGAAGCGGCGAGCGCAAACTGGACTCCACGTACAATCATATCCCTGGTGATCATCCCGGGTCGAGGGACACCAAGAAGAATGTTCACGTAGCCTGTAACGAGAATGAGACTAACAGATTCCACACGTACAAGAAAACAGCGTTTAGGGCGATGGCCAATCAGGGCACAAGTCAGAACGAAACGGCTGTAATTTTACTATATTATACACGGAGAATTAAAAAATACGTGAAATATTAATTACCAATTGGTGGACTGAAGAAATTAAAGAAGGAATCATTTTGAACCGTTTTCGTCACGGTACGCATTGATCCTCGTGATTTATGCTTCTGATTCTTCTTAATAGTTTTTATCGTAACGTTCTTGCCCTTCTTCCAATCGATCACGCAGCCCTACAAAAATAATTATCTTTTTAGTATCACAATTACTTATATACTTAATTAATAAAAACTTAATTAGATCAAGTAAAAGCTTTACTTTGCATTTGTATATCTCTGGCCCTTCAAAACTGAACGGATCGTTCTTGTCTGGAGTACATTTCATGATGTATTCTTTAGTGAGCACTGAATTAGAGAAATATTCGTTGGGCGTGAAATAGAACTCGAGAATAAATCCCTGAAAAAGAAAAAGAATATTAACTTGAATCAAGCTTCTTCTCTAATTATTAATTGTATTACTTCGTTCTGTAGCTCACCATTGGATTCGATGGCAGAAATTTTACTTTAATATCATGTAGATGCTTCAAGATCGGCTCGTCATGTTCCTGAACCATTTCGGATAGCGAGCTTACATTCTTAAATATTGTTAGCCAAAAATCTGGGATGCCTTTAATATCATCCTCGTTCTCCGTCGCTCTAAAATCATATTACACAAATTCTAAAATAATATTCTAAAATAAATCTAATTTTTCTTAATTTTTTATATAAGCAGGTACATAATAATTAAAAAAAAAAAAAAACATACTCATCCTTTATCTCTACAGTATCCTCGATCTTTGCCTTCTCTTTCATATAATTAGTTAGCGTTTCTTCTTCATCATCGCTTTCCCAAGCGCATTGTTCATCGGTTGGCTCATAAGTGCCCGATATTATGTCATTCCGCTTCTGGTAAAGGGGGGCGCACATTTTGTAGTATTCACATTCCAAGGCATGGACCTCCTCGTAAAATTTGGCCTCGATATTAGTAGTGACAAGCTGCAGTTGTTTCAGTGCCTTGACCCTGCGTTTGACGGGAGCAGGAAGAGACTGCATTTGCTGAAAACGCAATTTATACACTTGTACTTCACAATCAAACACGACAATTTAATAATTTATATTTTGTCCAGCTTCTTTAAAGTTTCGTTTTCTTTTTTTTACTTTAATAATTAGTTATCGATTGAGAGTTACAGATTGCAAGTTATTGGTTTACATGAATCGGCGATAAGAAAAACATTTATATGAAATTTGACTTAAATCAGTAAACTATGGATGACATTCACACAACTCGAGATGCGTAACAAACATGATGTATCATTCGGTCAAAAATGGTCGGTTAAATGGGATGTGAAAGCAAACAAGCGTTAAGAAAAGCATGTGATTCAGAAAAAAAACTTGCAATATCACTGTAAAATAACGCGCGCGCGTCATTTAATAAGATCAATTTATATAAATTCGAAGATATGTGTATGTAGGTAAAGTTCGCCGAATGAAGACGGGAAATAATATTGCAATACCTCTGCAAATCCTGGTGCAGTAATACCACCACCTCGAAGAGCAGCTAACACATCATTGCTATTTAAAATTTTGCGATGGTTATCGTCTTCGTCTTCGACGGATTCTGTACCGCTCGTATTGGCGGCGCGTTCCGGATCGGTTGTCATATTTACTACAATTCAAATGCGTCGCTATCAATTCTCTACCTTTAGCCGAGGCTATATCTGTATTAATCTAAAGAGTCTCTTGGCGTTCAGCTTGAAAGCTCGGTAATCGTCCCTCTTCAATCGGCTCGAATTTTAATTTTCGCTTAGCTCGATCACTTAAGCGGTGCTACATTTATGCAAAATGTACATTGCTTAGGTGTATATATATGAATAAAAAGAAAAGGCAAGCGAGACTAATTTTAGGACCAGGTCTCTAATACTTAATTTTCGCAACGTAATTCAAGAATGAATAGATAAAGAAGCGTATATAAGTAGTTTGATTATTAAATACATACATAATGAAAGCAGAAAAAAATATATCTCTAAGTAATATAAATTATTGACAATCACAAAGGGGAATTTAATGAAAGAAAAAAATATTGTTTTACATTCTCAGTAGGAACAAGTCATCTCATGTCATTTAATTAAGGGACAGAACTCTCGGTGAAAGAGACTGTTTTAACAACTCAACTACAAGGTAGATACCAGGGGTCTGTTTTCTATTGCTGAACTGACCTAGGCGCTAGTCCTGCAGCAATAGAAAACAGACCCCCCCCTGGTTTCGGGGGTGATAAACTTTAAGATCGGTGAAATCTCTCAGACACGGAGGGTGCAACGTGATGCTTGCAGAGCGTGTTAGAATTGTATGCACCGGAGAGACGAGATTGCGTGAGAAATTACGGAGCTTCGGTGCAATAGTAACGCAAAACGGCGCGCCAGCCACGCGGGGACACGAGACGCACGTCGAGGGAGAGTTCGCGAGTCGCGTATGGTGCCTACTTACGAGTTAGGAATTGCGCTTCAAAATTCCGCGATTCCCTCGACCGTGCGAGTCGGTCCTGACGTCTTCGAGGGGAAGGTTATTTCTCTTTTCGGAGAATCGCGGCCGGCGAGGAGCGAGACGGGCGACGGCGCGCGCGGAATGACATTGAGAGGACGAGGGTTAAAGACGCCGGGATTCGCGCCCTCGCGACGCTCCGCTTCGCTCGCGGCGGGGAACTCGGACGGCAGGAAGGAATATCGGGAGGGTACGGGGCACGTGGCGCGTAGATGACGAAACCGTGTGGAACGCCGGATGCTAAGCGACGAGAGACGTGAAAGAGAGGATGGGGACGCGGGGGGATCAAAGTGCGCGCGCGAGAATCACGTCACGGCGACGTGGTGCGGCGAGTCGTATCCTGGAGCCGCGCGCCGTGGGGCCCCACGGCGCCAGGCGCGGATTCCGGATTATTCTCTGTCGGGTCGTACCTTGATGGAATCACACGGAGTCGGGATCAGCACGCGAGAAGAGAGTGAGAGAGTGAGAGAGAGAGAGAGAGGTGAAAACCAAACCTGACGAAAACCAGGGAGACCAGGGAACGAACAACAGGAGCACGACGAACCGGTCGCTGCCTCTTGACGGTTGGGCCGCGGGTAAATGCGCGACACGAACAGACACGAATGAGGGATGAGAGAGAACGGCGGTTGCGAATCGCGACCAATCGCGATCTCTCGACCGGCTCTCGACAGTCTCGACCCGGTCGAAGCGCGGGAATCGCCGCGATAGTCGATACGTGTTCGACGAGTTCTCGCGGCTGCGCAGTGCTGCGCTTTCTGCACTCGAAATTCAAACGACGTACGGTACAATTTTCATTAATTTTTGTACAAATTAACTTTAATCTCGGTTTTTTATCTTTTTCTTATTCTAAAAATTATTCGATCGTTAAAAACAGATGTTGAAGAAAAAGGAATATAAGGAAAGAGTACAAAAAAGTTAGTACAATATTACAAAGATTAATTAAATCTTTCATTAAGAATATTGGAAAAGAGAAAAATAATTAAAAATTAAAAATATTAAAAAGCATTAAGCAAAACGTTTGTAACAAGAGGAATACCGGACTCAATCGAAAAATACAAAAAAAAAATCAGAAATATCGAGAAAAATATATTTTATCTTCGAAACTTTTATAATTTTCAAGAAGACATATTTTTAAATAAATAAAAGATCGAGATCGGCCGATCGCTCGATCGATCTAAACTAAAATTCTGGACAAAAGACGCGAAACTGTACGGTTACGTCGCGACGTCGCCATTGGCCCGGAAAAATCACGTTTTCCAATAAAAACGATCGAAGCCTAGAGACTTCGGAATTCGAATTCGCCGTCCGGTGCGCGACGTTCATGGTCGATCCTCGCGCCGCGCGCGCCGTGACTTAACGCAGTTTTCGCGCATCCGCGTAGCATCCGCGTTCAACGTGGTTATGTTTCGCGACGAGGTCCTAGACCTCGGTGGCCGTGATCATATTTTTTTCCCTCCCAATCGAGAGTATTCGAGAGTCATCGACGTCGCTCCTGTTTCTGCTTGTCGCGAGTTAAGTCCGCTCCCTCCCTTCTGCCGTCTCTCACGCTCTTTCTCTCTCTCTCCCCCCGCTGAGCTATTTTCGTGTCTTTGGTCTTCGGGGCGCCGAGCACTGGCGAGCACCCGGGAACGGTGAAATATGTGTGCACGTATACGCGCGACTCGCTAACACTCGGCCGGGAAATATGTCAGCGGGCACCACGGATCCGAGCGAGACTGTCACGAGCGCGGAACACCCTCACGATGGCTACCTCGTCGACGAGGTCGATCTCATCGACGAGGTCGATCTCATCGACCTGTCGGACCTGCAGCTCGACGACGACGACGACGACGTTTGGTGGGTGTCGCACGCCCGTCGGTGACCTTTAATCGACCTTCATGGGAACACCGTGTTTACCTTCATTTTCGTTCCCACTCGATGTTTACTTCTCTCTACGGGGAAACGAATTCAAATATAACGAACATATGTATAATAAGTAACAGTACAATTGAAATTTACGGGAGAGCTTGTATTGTTTGTGGAAGAAAATGATCGTACATCGACTTGATAGATTTCTTTTATTTTTCTTTATGTGGTTTGGCATTTTGCTGCTCTTGAGTCAATTTTAATTATATTTAAGAATTGTCTGTATATTGACCAGTTTTTTCCATAGCTTGTAAGTTTGAGATAAATTGGAGATATAGAGGACAGATAAAACATTTTTATATTCTGTACTAATGTTATGTTAAATGTTCTTTTATTGCTTCAAAGTTGACGTTGATTAAATTTTTATTCTTTTGTAGGTTGTACATGCCTTTAGAATGCCGAGCCGAACCTGCAATCCAGGATCTATATGCCTGGTTGAAGACAGAACCGGAATTGGATGTTCAA
>NW_020220033.1:0-1178 GCF_003070985.1 Temnothorax curvispinosus | reverse complement strand
TATTTCCTTGTGCGTCGCAATTCGTCCGGTCGGGACTTAGATTTTCCCCACGCGAGACGCTTCGCGAAGGAATGTTAGTCGCGTGCATTGTTAATGGCGTTGGAATATTGTTCGCGTGGACGGATTAATTTAATCTCGTTAAGATATTATTCGCGTTAACTTAGTAATTGCGTTAGAATAAGAATCGCGTCGGTTTAATTGCGTTCACTGTTACTCGCGTTGAAGTATTATTCGCAGCAGAATATTACTCGCGTTCGGTCATTTGCGTTAGAATATAGTGTTCGCGTTAGACTACTTGTTGCGTTAGGATATTACTCGCGTGGAATGCCTAATAGCGTCAGAATTTCGTTTGCGTGATTCATTATTTGCGCTCGAATGGTACTTGGGTTCCATTATTATTCACGGTAACTCCGTATTTTCGCATTAGTTATAGTATCCCATGTGATGCCGAGTGCCTCGGCGCATTACTTTTCGCGTTAGAAATCTGGCGATAGAGCGTATAGCGTTCGGTCAAAATTGCGTTTGGACGTTGCCTGCGCTACGATTATTACGTGCGTTAGATTAAGATAATTGACGACAGAATTCCTGCGCGGCTTTAGAAGTAGCGTTCACGCGCTCCGAGCGTGACGCCCCATCATTTCGCGATACTTCACGTTTGATTCTACTTCCTAGCTGTTCTGTTATTTCGCGTTTAATCAGATTATTTTGCATTTGGTCGCATCTTGGCCGACGTTCTATGTTATTCGCAAGTTTAGTTTGCTGCTATTACTCTTTTATTCAGTACCGGCGCCTTCCGCGCGTTCATTGTAAATAGCTCAATGTCTAATTTGTTTCATTCATTTCTGACGTTCGCGTTACCATTATTGTCGGTTTACTTCCTGACGTCAGCGTTATCATTTAATTTCTTGATTTCAATGATTTAAAACAACCTAGCTTCCGAAGCGCGGATTTAGCTCGCGGCTGGTCAGGGTTCGGAGTAGGCGCGGAGGAAGACACAAGACTCGGTTAAAATATAATAAAACAAAATAAAGTATTTATTCAATTACGCGTGAATACATGGAGACGCTCGCGGGAGCGGTGAATATGTAGAAAAGATCGCGGTCGCTGCTACGATAGCGACAGATTACAGTAATCGCGGGGTCGATGGCTACGTGTGATAGATCGCGGGCGCGGTTTAT
>NW_020220032.1:76566-102006 GCF_003070985.1 Temnothorax curvispinosus | reverse complement strand
TCGAAGATCGCGAAATTGGCCGAAAAAGCTCCGCGACTCTCTGCGAAGCTCTATCATAAAAATTTCACCTCAGACTCCGGCCGGCGGCGCGTCGCGCCGGGCATCAAGTGCCGCAACATTTATTGCCTTTTCTCACGCCTGCACAACTGCTGCAAGCTACGTTGTGGCAGCAGTCCGCCTTTGAGGTGTATTTTCACCCCGTCTCGCACCCCGTCGAACGAGAACCAGGCATTTGCGAATTAACTCGCGGGGCTAGCTTACGCTTAGCTACTTCTGTGACACCCAATACTGCGTCGCATACTTGTAATATGTACGTGTGTGTGTGCGTGTGAAGGAGCATGTGATGGTAGGGCGATCGATACACATGAAACTACGAGCGATATATATATGTATAGAGAGAGAGAGAGAGAGAGAAAGAGAGAGAAAGAAATATATATATGTATATAGAGATATAGATAGACAGATAGAGAGATAGATATAGTATATATATGTATATATAGATAGGTAAGTAGATAGATAGATATAATGTCGGGCTGAACGACTTGTCTCCGCTTAAGATTAATAATCAGAACAAGCTAATATATATAAAGATGGCCTAGAATGTCAACTAATCTACGTTCTACGTTACTCTATATCTTCCTTTATCGTGTCTAATAAGCGCCGAATTCCACATTCCGACAGCCTCGATCAGCTTCGCGGAACATTATCTTTCTGCATATTACTCTGGTTCGATCGCGTTTAACGGCGAATGATCGTATCCTTTATCGAGCGGAGAACCTTAATATCTCTTACGAAGTATTTATATTCTCTTGTTCGCGAGTGTTTAAGCTCCGCAGATACTTTGGCGTTGGAAAATTAATGGTACTTGTAGAACTTCGCAAGAAGAAGCGCGCGAGCAAGTTCGATAAAGGATCAAGCGCGCGATTGCAGAAACGATGGTCGTATATAGGAGAGTTCCGCGGTATATAAAATTAAATGCAATTAAATTCGATTTGTGTGTGTGCAACGCCTGATTTAGCCTGACCGACATTGATTCGCCTAGCCGCTTCCATCGAGCTCGCCTAATAAGCAAGGTTATCCGATTTTATCCGAACGGGATTTTATCCCATTTATATAATCGATCTCGATTGCCCCGTCAATCACGACAATCAAACGTTCCATGCATTTAATATCAATTCTAGAAATTTGAACTTCGCTTTTAATTTTTAAAAATTTAATTTCAAGCAATCATCCCGAATTTGAAAATGTTCATAGTCATACAATAGTCGATTGCCTGTGTGACATTATTCCGTATTTCTCTGTTTTCTTTTATTTATCGTTCTAATAGTGAAATATTTTACGACAACACTCGTAGCATTTTATGGTTCGGTCGGAAAACGAAACTTTACGAGATAAAATCGGACAATCGGGATCGACGATCTCCAAGCCTATATAATACTGAAAACGGACGGAGAAGGAAATTGCCGTGGTGCTTCCTTTTGCAGCAATTATGGGTCTGTGCGCGCGTGTATAGGGACCGCTTTTTCGTGATCTTTTCCCCTTTCGATTTGTCCGACGGCGAAGTCCCGCGGCGAGTGGAGCTTATGGAGAAATACAAATGCCCTTTTTCCTCTTCTCCTCCACCTTTCTCTCTCGTGTTAATATAGCGGCACACCACTGCAATGCTTAGCCGGCACAAGCATGCAATTCTCAAAAACATCCTCTACTACCAGTCTTAAAATCACGAAGTCTGCATGAGTCTTTTTTTTATATTTTTTTTTTTTTTATGGGTGGGTAGGTGTGTGCGTGTAAAAATATGAATATTAAAGGAATTAGTAGTATACTCTTGGATTGGCCTGCTTGTATCTCGCGCAGATGTGTGTATGTGTGTGCTTATTCCTGGGAGTTATATGTATATGTGTATTCGGGAAGGTCGGCACAACGTTGAAGAATTGCCTTGGATAATCATAAAAGTAGCTATATATTTTTATAGACAGATTTCCTTCGTTTACGTTATATAGTAATACGTTATATGAAGATTTTAATAATTTATATTGTTCTATATATACGAAGCGTACGTTTCAGAGAAAAATAAAAATATTTGAGATATATTAAGATGACATATTTAAATTTTTTTGTTTTTATTTACTTAATTTAGTAATTTTAGCGCAATTTTTTTTCCGAGTGCCGATCTGCCTCTCAATGCATAAAAAATATTCGCGTTCTCAATATATCACAAGCAATTAAATTAACATTATCTTTTATTTATATAAGATCAATAATTTCTTAAAGTAAATCTAGCGAGATACGGATCGAGAAATTTCCGAGCTGGCGCTGTAAATAATAATTATATCCCAGCGCCGTTCTCATTTCTTAAAGAACTGCAAGTTTTTTTGTAGAATGTTATTTAAGACATTCGCCACTTCGGTTTTGAATTCGTCTCATCCGCGTCGTCGAATCGACATCTTTGATGACTTTCTTCAGCTTTCGGAAGAAAAAAACTGCACGAAGCGTGATCATCGGAGCGTGCCACTTTGTTCTTCTTCAAAGTTGAAGAAAGATGATAAATTAAGCTGAAACGAGGAATGTCTCAGCAACTTCACAAAAGAATTTCCAGAAGAAAAGTTCGAATATTTTTTATTCACTATAGATATTCGCGTCTGATATGAGAGAATGCGTGTAATCTGTGTGCGTATGTGTGTGTTGCGTGGCTGTTTTGTGTCGTCTGAACAGCGATGTAGTCTATCAAGTCTCGTGATGGCAAAAAGAAGAAAGAGAGAGAAAGAGAAAGAGAGATATATATATATAATATATAAAACAGGTATATCGTAGGTATGTCCAGTTGAGGGGGGGTAAAAAACGAAGAAACGAAAACCAATGCCGAAAAAGCAAAGGCATGTTAGGTCTTGCGTAAAGCCGCTTTTCCTTTCTTATTTCTTTTTTATTTACACTAGACACCACAAACGCGCGCTTCGCGCGCGCTATTTAGCTTTAACATTATATGCTATTACTATTACACTATTAACTTTTTGATACACACAACTGTCAAAAATACGATGACAGCTGCAAATGAAGTAAGCACAGCGAGAGAACCGAGTATACGCTAGCTGCGTACCGCAGGGGGGGCGACGAAAGCGCTATCTGGGCGGCACAATTCTACAACTTTTGGGTCTTTTCGCCCTAGATACGTACCGCAGCGGGGGTAGAGGGGGCGATAAAAGCGCTATCTGGGCGGCACAATTCTACAACTTTTGGGTCTTTTCGTCGCCCCCCGAGGTACGCATCTAGCGTATAGTTTTGATCGTAATTGGCATCGCGGAAAAGCGGCAACAATAAACTTCGAGATACGCGAGTATTGACTTAACATGCCTTTTTTTATAAAGGACTCGACTATCATCCCCGATCTGCTTTTGAGCCACCGTCTCATCTCCCCCCGGTCACTCGTCCATCATATATATGCATATATTAAATTACATCGGCGTGGCACGATTTACTATATGATAAGACGGCAAATGAAGTAATTGAAACCAATGGAATAACACCGCGATCTTTCAGTGATAACATAATTATTGCAAAACCGTCAAAATATATGTAACTAACCCTCCGAGAACACAAAGGGTCAATTTGACAATGTTTTTTTTTTTGCCAGAAAAATTTTTAGCCAGAAATATTAAAAATAAAAAAAATGAAAATTTTTTTGTAAATTACGTTTTTTTCAAAAGAACACTCATGGGTCAATCTGACCCTACACATAAATGAAAAAATAGGTGTGTTCTCGGAGGGCTAATCAGTTGATAGTTATTAGAAAAATATTAATATATATACTTGATAATTATTGGATATTTATAGTTTTTTTGAAAAATATTACAGCTACCAACTTTTCTATTTAAAAAAAATTATTATCAATTTTATTCAAGAATTTTAATTTACTTGACCTAGTATCTTCATACATACTAGGTTTTTTCTCATTTCTCAATTACACACTATATATGAACTATTTATTGTTGCTACAATTATTTTTATTACGCATGTAACTGACTTTTTAAAACGTGCTATAATTTTTGGTCGTCAAAATACTTCAAACGAGGTACATGCCTAGATTGAACGTTATTCGGTTCTGAAAGCAGTGGAAATATATCGAATCAAATGTATCGATGTCGAAGCGACAAAGAAACGTATGAAAGAAAATTTTGTGTTGAAAAATCGTATCGTGTATCAGTATTATCGGTAACAAAATTATTATCTCTCTTTTATGGCTCTAAATAAAATCGTGTACATTCGCGTATGTTTAAAAAATCGCTGCGAAGTGCAATATTTCTCGAATTGCTTTCATTTTTGTGGACAACAGTTTGACGAAAACGGTATTTGTTTTTCTTTCCCCTTTTTATTTTTCATGAAATAACAGCGGTTTTTCCTCGCTAAAGCTATCGACAAATACCATTAATGATTCAATTTTAATCTACTGCAGTCTCTGAAAATATTGTTCAATGTTTAAAACAACATGCATATACGATGTAATTTTATCGCGATTTAAGATCGTCATCATGAAGAGAAAACCATGCTATATAGTGAAGGAAAACGATGAATGATATTTCACATAGTTAAACATCGGTACGTGGAAAATGTCACTGAGAGAACTGTTTTCACACCAAACCCGAGAGAAAGAAAGCGAGAAGGAGTGAGAGAGATGCGTTATTTCTATTATTTAAACATAAACGCGGCATTAGAATGTAAATAATCTGGTTGACTCGATGGATAGCCTGTCGGATAAATTCTAACAATAAATAAAATTCACTCGCGCGCTTTTCTAAAGCGTACTTAACCCGGTCTCGAGCTACGTATACTTAGCAAAATATAGCAAAATAAAATTAAATTAAACTGATTATTCAAAATTATAATAATCTACGAAGAGAAATTTCATTGCACGCGCGATATACACTTTCCATCAATAAACATTGATTTTCTCTCTCCTACGTCACACACTTAAAACATTTTCCAAGGCATAGCACAGTTTCAAATGGACGTCGATTTGAATCTTTATAAATATACAATTTATATCTAAAGAAGTAACATAATATAATGGTAAAATGAAGAATCCAAGTTCGGCGTAAGCTACGTCGATGTAAAATCGATTTGTTATCGGATAATAAAGGCAAACGATCATGCTGGCCTTCGCCAGATGGGGCGCTTTGACATAAAAGATCTTATATACAGTGGGAACAAAGAACACAAACGTGGTCCCAGTGAGAGGTTTCGGGGAGAGAGTGTCGAGACAAGAAACCCAATTATGAGTATAAGTTAGACGCAAAAGACAGCTTGTTTTTCACAGGGGAGAAGGGTATACCCAGAGGTGCATCTGTCAGAAAAAACAACATTCGCCTCGTGCTCGTGCCCCTCGACGATTATTTTCCACGTGCCGCGCGCATCGACGCCGTTTGTCGATGTCGGAGATTCAGACATAGACGTTTCACCTAATTGGACGATGCGCTCGTTAATTCCGCAACATCACTTCTTCCTCATTCACACGAACCAGCAATCCATATCGATAACGAAGTAGATTTTCTACGAAAAAAGCTCTCTGCGCGCGCGACGGTTATTGATAAAACTTACTCAAAGTATATGTATTCACACGTGTGTATCGAGTGCGCAAAAAACGGTGACAAAAGTCTCGCGCGTGCGTGTGTTTGAAAATCTGTGAGAAAAATCGGCAAAAATCCAAGGAGAGCGGTGCAGAGACTTGACATGGAAAACACATAATTATCGACGATGAAAAGATTTGATCTAATTACAAAGCAAAAGCTGGAGTACGTAAATCGTCAGTCTCGATTGACGATATATTTTCTCGAAAAAGACAGGAAAATCCTTTCTAGTCGCGTTTCTCCATCGGATTTAATTACTTCTAAGTCAATCGCGATCTTTAGATTCGACTGCGTGCTTTTTTGCAACAATTAGGCGGAAGAAATAATCGTCGAAGAAGCTGCCGAGATGTCGGGCAAAGGCTTACTAAAGTAGTCGTAACAGTAGTAATGAATTTGGTGATGGTGAATTAAATTTCTGGCATATTAAGAAATGTGTGGATAAACGAATGAACAAATGCTGAAAACGGATCTTGAAAAAGAGAGAGAGTGAGAAAAAGAGAGAGAGAGAGAGAGAGAAAGAGAGAGAAAAAGAGAGGGGTGGATTTGAGGCTGAGATTTTAAAAGGGTTTTTTTTTTCTTAAGGTGTTGTCGTGGGGGTATCGACTGGTAATATATTATATGCCACTCTAGTGTATATTATAAGAGGTTCGGAGGATAGATTTTCTCGGGGCCGTGTCGGTATCGGGGCCCGATAATCCTACCTTAAAGAGCTGTACGCCAATGACGGCGAACACGAACTGCAGGAGGCTGGTGACGAGGACTATGTTTCCGATAGTCTTTACCGCTACGATGACGCACTGTACTACGTGCTGGGTTCACAATATTAATCACAATATATATTCGCCCTTCGTGATAGTGAGATGGAAATTGTGCGCGCCGCGCCGAAATAAAAGTTATAACGCTCGTTTCGTTTCGTAACGATATCTTTTAACACGCATTCTGGTCGCATTCCGTCAAATTCGTGTAGCTTTCTTCTCGTGGAGAGCCAGCAGAGAATCTGGACTTCATTAAAATTCTAAACAAAGATACTCGAGACGAATTTCTCAATTCAAACTAGAAGTATACGTCTTTCAATGTCTCGTCGCAATATATGGAGAAAATCTATGGAGGTGTCGTTGCATTAATTTCGTATTGACGATAAATAAATATTTTGTCGATCTTGGTAAATAAATTTTCGCGTAGCGACGACATTCGCGCGTAAGAAAAATTCTCGATATTGTATACAGGGATGAAATGTAATTTCTCATTTCGCCGTTAACGTGACTTTTCCGAAGTTACCTCGGCGCTCTTCCACCATTTGTACACGAGTAATTGCAATTTCGCGCACGCTTGGCGATCAACGTCGGACTAACGAGAGCGACTCTGTAATCTAGCTGGCTGTGTGTACATATTATACGGTCTGGCGTTATTATTACGTATACTACGGCGGGGCGTATGCTGTGAATTGGGCCGGTTTTAGCGGACTTAGATAAAACAGGTGAGACAAATGAAAGAGATACCTTTAATCCCTTGGCGCGATTGATGGCACGCAGCGGCCTCAGTACACGGAGCACTCGGAGCACTTTGATGAAAGAGAATGCGCCAGTGCTGCAAGTATACAATAAATAACGGCATCAGTACAAAGCACGACAGATATAACGAGAACAAAAAATGCCTCTAAAACAATCTTTCGGGCAATCGAACTTTTTTAAAAATGAAACTCAGCCTCAGAATTGAATTGCCCTATTTGCGTTCTTTTTGCACAACGAAAAATTGCACGATTACAATTGTAATTGATTTTTTATTAATGTAAACAATAATAATATAAAGAACAAGATTATACTTCATGGGTGTCATGGAAATGAGAGAGGCGCAAACGACGAGAAGATCGAGCAGATTGAAAGCCGATCGGCAGAACGCGCCCTCGTGGATGATGAAGCCGTATGAGACCATTTTGAGGCAGATTTCGATCGTGAAAACGGTAGTGAAAAAATAGTCAAAGTAGTTCAGTATCTGCAACAAAGCGTAACCAACCAGTTATTTCGTTAGTATGCCCATTTCTACCAAATTAGATTAATTTTAATCTCGGTTTAACTTACTTTTTATCTTTTTCTAACGCTTGAACTAAAAAAAGATGGAAAGTAAGTTAAATCGAGATTTACAATTAACCTGCATTGATAGAAATAGACATTAAATGGAGATCTCGATAGTTGCGTTAAAATCCCGATGAAACGGATATTTTAACGGCATTTTGGCATGAAAAATTGATTCGTCTTTCGGCGCGATACCTACGTCATTTCTGTCCGACTTCTGTCTCAGTGGGTCTTCGGCGGCCAACATGGCGGAGGAAATCATAATGCACAGTAGTATCACGTTGCTGAAGTAACTGTGATTGCAGAACCAATGGCAGAACACGCGAAACCTGCGGAAACACGATCGAAAAGGAATATGATTTAAAGCGGCCTCTGCCAAAGAGATGTCTGAGAAATGAAAAGATCGGAGAAAGTTTCGTCGAACTATTTTATATATCTTTTATCTCGGCGAAGCTGAAATAAAGTTTTTCTGTACCTATTAGTGCTCGAAAAAATAAAGAATGCCGAACCGGCCGGGATCGGTTCCTTCTTGGTGGCCATGTTGTACTCGGACATTCTTCGCGGTCTAGCCGACACTTCCTGTCCGTCATCTGCAAGAGAAATTAGTCTCTCTTTTCTTGTTTTTATTCTACCGAATTATTATTTCGGCTCGCCTCACAACTCTTGCAGTAGAAATATTGATAGGATCTCGAAATAATTGGATGAATCGGGAACGAATTTTCTTTCAGTTATTAATTCCTGGAAGTCAGATTAACTAACGTACCTTGCATTTCTTGCTCACCATCTTCCTCCTCCTCTTCTTCCTCCATTTCCTCGTCGGACTCGACGTTAAGTCGCACCTTATGCGTATTCATATCGTCGCTTTTCTCCGACCTGCATAATTAGCGATAATTACTCGATATAGATTGCGTTCTGAATTTGCTTTTTTAAAATAGACATCTTTTTGTAGACTCGGCTCGCCGGCATAAATTCTTTATAAATCTATAGAACGTAGACAAGTATTCGTTTAAATAAAAGCCAATACATTTTTCTCAATATATGTCGCAGGAGGAAGAAGATAAAGTTCAATTATTTTTAAGAGAATTTAGTACTTGATAAAGATTTGACGTTAAGTAACAATTGAAGACGCTAACCTTTCTAATGATATCGGTCTGAGGATAAAAAATAAAATTGATAGAAGTGCACATTGTGCAAAAGTGTATCACGAGTGCCCTTAGCTCCGCTGCGTGTTCTTATAATTCTTGAGCCATGATTATCGATTTTCGCGAATCCCCTCGAGCTTTACAAGCTCATAATAACGCTGCACAAGGGGAGGGGTGCATAACAATGCTCTCTCTAATCTCATTAAATGTAGTAACGCACATCGTTATATTACAAATTCCAACCGCGCTATGAGAGAGGGCTTACGTTTCGGTATCGAGTGCGGCTTCGTAGTCCTCCATTGTCTCGTTAGGATCGTGTTCGAGATCTGTACCGGCGGCCTCCTCGTCCTCTCCCCCTTCGCCACCGTCATCGCCAGCTTCGCCGCTGACTTCGTCCCTTGCCAGTGAGCCGCTGCGAGATTTATTTTTCTCCGCCTGTGGAGAAGGGTAGTTATCTGCCAAGTGATTCGGTCAAAAACAACAGTCGGTTGCGTAATCAGTAGCAACGGGAAATGCTCTCATACACAGAAAATACCTCAATGAAATGCAACGGGAAATGCCAAGAAGAAAATCTCTGGGGATAGAATAATATTTATATTCATTCGTATTCAATAATATTTATTGAAACAGAATGAATACGCATTACTTGAAAGTAAAAGCAGTTTAACCAATAAAATTTAATTATGATTTCAATGGTCTCCGCATTCCAAACACAGTGTAGAATTTATTACAATTACCAAAAAAATAATCTGCGGAATTAATTAAAGGATCTATCGAAGAATCACGTCGAAATGCGTTCATGTTAAATAATGTGAAGTAATATATTTGTTTTTCAAACTAATTAAATTCTGTAGCCAATATACACATATGTTTCCCCGACGATTAACATTATTACTGTGCAAAGCTCATTCTATGAGTCGATGATGCACGCGTTCGCAAATATTAACATAAAGTACATCAGTACATATACAAATATTTGATTTGCTGTTATTGTAGCGCCAAATTCCCCCGAGTCAATTATATCTCGTTAATTTTCCTGTCCTAGGCAAAACTTGGCCATTGTTTACGATGAGGACACGCAGATTCGTCAGTGTCACTTTCTACGTGTTGTAAAGTCGAAAGACAAACGCGATATGAATATTGGCAGTAAAAAGTTTGATGCGAGAGAGAGAGAGAGAGAGAGAGAGAGAGAGAGAGCAATAAACCCTTTTTTTATTACCACGATATGATTGCATGTGACTCAAAAGTGCAGCTCGCGCAGCAACGAAGCTACAAACTTCTTTTACTACTTATAAGAGCGCCGTTGGCATGAACAATCATACAATACTTGATTTAAACATCAATTCCATACGTCTCGTTCCATTTTTATTATTAAAAAGAGAACAAGACGTTAAGTAGAATTACATATTTTCTTCTGAGTGACAATTACAAAAGTATACTTGACACGTAAGAATTAGAAAACTACTAAATTCATATGAAATTGCGTATTGGATAACGCATTGTGAATTCACGAATGCAACGAGATGTGCATCATACGTTAAGGAACGCATGCCTGAAAGAAAGTTCACGCGATCATATTTTCGTCGCGCAATCAACAGTTTTTCCCCCAATGTTGTTTGGTCGTTATCCACAAACGTGATTAATCAGCTTTCGAACTTCGCCGATGCGGTTTTAAACTACCCTACGAGGTAAAATTGCGTTGCTCGCGTCGCGTAACTTGGTGAATTGCAACGGCTGCACATTCGACGAAGAAAGTCCGACGTTACACACACACAGGCAATTCTCCGGGTCTCCGTATAACGCCCGTATTAATTTGACTGAGTCCCGCGTCAATTTAGATCAATTTCAGCTTGAGATAAAATTAGAGCTTGACGTTGACGAAGTTATTTATCGTTAAAAATAAATAGGATTCCAGGATACTGTGTTTGACTTTAAAGGATACTGCGTTTGACATTATTAAGCGTCTCTTATTATAAAATTATTATACATGTCTCTTAGTCGAATTAATATTATTGAGATTAATTTCGCGTAATAAAATTTTGACCGGACCAAGAAAGAGAATTACAATACAATAGCCATTTTTATCGCTCTTTACACGCACGTCGGCGTTAAACGCGACGTTAATTTACTCGAAATAGGCGACGTCTTGTCGTCGTCGGCCTTCAGATTCGTTCGAGCGCGCTCGCATTGTCCGTAATGCGCATCGTGATATCCACCTCTCGCAAATGCTATACGCGACGTAAAGATAAAGACTAAAGACGCGCTTCTCTCGAGAGACCGCTCGGCCGAATTAGCCTGATCGTTTATGAAAATCCGAAAGAAACGGCTCGTTCAAGAGTTACGTGATTCTACGGTTCTCGCGGAAAGGCAATGACGTGTACACACAATTTATTGCTTCCACGTTCTTTCGTGTCAAGGTCTTTCTTATATCGAGAGACAGCATATAATTGTGTTACTTCATTAATTTAATGGAAGGATCGAAAAGTGTGTCATTCAATAGAAAAACAAGGTGCTGTATATATAAAGATCATTCTAGTACATGTTGTGTACATTATTATACAAGCAATAGCAAGAACTATTATAATGTAGGTCTTTAAAAAATACGGTTTTTATCAATGAAAAATCGTTTAATTAATAAAACAGAGAGAAAGTGGTTTTCTTAATACAGTATTTCAGCGCGAATAAAGTGAATTTAACGAAACATTGCGTATATATTAAATTCACGTTATATCTGACGCTCAAAGTCGTCGGCAATCTAGTATGATGCATTATGTATCCATGTTCATTATCGTATGTACAATCAAACTCACCTCCTCTTCGGCCTCCTTTTCGATGGCAGTCAGGGACTCGGCATCGGCGAGATTGTCGACGGCGATAGCCAAGAACACGTTCAAGAGAATATCTGCGTTGCTATCTTCGTCAAGGATCGATTAAAATTTATTAAATCAGACCGAATCGATATTAACGCCGCGCGCGAGAACGGAAAGAGACAATTGTTTTTATCGCCGAGACGTCGTCTATTTCGCTAAAGGATACAGTTACCGCATATGAAGAGGATAATGAAATAAATACAGGCGAGCATGCCAAAACTGCTGACGCCGCCGTAAGCCTGAATCCCGACGTACATCACAGCGTTCCAGTCCTCGCCGGTTAATATCTGGAGATGCAAGAAGCCCCGAGCGTATCGCATATTATTTTTGGAACGGGGAAGAAAAATAGAGAACGCGAAAAGTATAAGAAATCAAATCAATCTCGAAGTCAAAACTTCGTAATAAATCAGCAATGCAATTTTACAGAATTGCGTTTCGAGTTTTCTCCATCGTGGAGAGTGATCAGATACCTGAAATACGGTGAGCAGGCTCTGCCAAAAGCTGTCAAAATTTTGACGCTTCTTTTCCTCGTCGTGACTGAAATTGAACTTTCCACCGAAGACCTATTTAAAAGAGAGATTTCGAAGAATAAAGAATAAATTAAATTCGACTGCATTCGTTATGTTGTTTATACGAATACTTTACGCTGAGTAATCTACCTGCATGCCCAGAAGCGCGAAGATCACGATGAAGAGGAAAAGCAGAAGCAACAGCGAGGCGATCGATTGTATCGAGTTTAGTAAAGAGGCCACTAAATTCGACAGTGATCTCCAATATCTGCAAAGAGAAGGATAACTCACATCTTTTATCGCGCACGTCACGTTTATCTCGCGCGTAAAAATTTATCTTCTTTAAACTGTACTGACGTATCGTATTATACGATAAATATAAATATCGATGGCACAGTTCTTGCAGAAATTGAACCTAAATTTACGACTATAAAAAGATCTGGCTGATCGGTACTCACTTCGTTACTTTGAATACCCTGAGCAACCGGACGCAACGAAGTACGGAAACGCCAAGAGGCGGCATTACACGTGTATTCGTAAGTATCATTTCGGTGATCGAGCCGATTACGACGAAGCAATCGAAACGATTAAACAACGAGACGAAATAACCCTGCGGAATAAATTGCAATACCTGAGAGTTAATAAGCGCCTTATCTACGTGTTTTAAGAAAATACTACGTGTCTTTTTGTCGCATCTTATTAACCCCTTGACTGCCGATGACGTGCCGCGAGAATGCATTTTGTTATATTAGAGTCGCTAGTGATTATCACTGAAGCAAGGTGTGACTAGCGGTTTTTGGGTGTACTGAACACAATTTTTGATCCAATTTGCAAAATGTTGCTTCATAAAAAAGATATGGCTATTAGAAAAATGAAAATTTTTGAGATATTTTGTTATATTAAATTTTACAAGGAATTAATGACTGAAATAAGATACATTTAGTAGTTTTTGGGCGTGCCAAACGTGATTTTAAAGTCATATTTGAAAAAATATGTTTAAACAGTTTTATGACATTTTTTTTTTACTCTAAATTCATCAGCACCATCAAAACCCCTCTACATAAACTTCCATTAATTTTCGAGAATCTTTTGTTTTTGACATTTTAGGACCACGCGAGGAAAATGGTGTGGCACTCAAGGAGTTCAAATAAGGATGCATCCAACAATTATAAGTAATAAACGCTAATTAAATGATGTAATATCAATGTTCATTAAATTCACGTAATTTCGAGAAGAATCGGGAAATGCTGCGACAGAGTCACTCACCTGAAAACCTAAACTGTACATTTTTAACATCATCTCCATGGAGAACAGCACGATGAAAAACATGTTCGTGATTTCTGATGGCAAAAAAGAAAGGAAACTCGCGTTACGAAACGTATTATACTGAAGGCGCCGGGGTCGGTTTATATAATTAAAGCAAACAACAAGTCATCGACATTATTTCCGCGGTAGTAGCGACGTGGCCGGTATTTACCTTGAAAGTGCTCCATCCAGTCCGGTTGACCGTAGTGCTCCGTGGCGAGAACACCGGTGTTCAAGAAGACCAGAACTATGATAAGCCAATAGAAGACCTGGGACTTCACAGCCTTCCTACAGGCTCTTCGCATCCGCCTGTTCACTCTGCGGAATATTCGCGTTACAATGCGCCGTGTATAGAGTTTAAGCTTCACGCTCGTTCGTGTACACAAACGCTTAAGGGATCTTTGAGCTCGTCAGATAAATGACGCTTTGATCTCTACTTTCCTCGAATACGTTTTCTCGATAAAAGCGCGTATTTCGGAGAAAGAACTTTCTGAGGACTATCATTGAGATCGGTCAAATTATCTGCGTCGATGATCATCACGAGAAATTGTTTAATTATTAAAATGGACATTAAATAACTTTAACGATCAAGATTTTGACAGGCGATTTTCAATGTCGCGAATTACCTTTCTAAATCCCGTTTCTTCTTCTTCCAAACGGACTCTTGCTGGATCCCTTCCTCGTCACCCTCCAATTGGTCCGTGCTCTCTATTTCATTTTGCTGCTTGGCTATATATATAATATTAAACGTTCAAACTCAGTTCAATTAATTAGCAGTCTTCAACTGGGGAGGGAAAAGTTGTTTTCATCACGTGAAATTGAATTTGGTATAACTTCTCGAATTTAATTTACGCACTACGCGTATTTGCATAAATGTATGATGTATACAAAACATGTTGCAATTAGATAAAATTATCCTGTTTATTCAAAATTGTTATGTATATATAATTAATTTTATTCTATTTTCTTTTATTTGTAATAGTAGAACATCACATCAAATTGTACCAAATTATTTTTAATAAACACGCTTAATTTTATTTTGGAAAATTTCCTCTCTCTTTGTCGCATACGTACTTTTTCCATCTTGCTTCGGCTCATCGGTCTCCGGCTCGATGTCCTCGGCCTGCGTTATCCAGTCGAGGTAACCCCTGAGATCGTCCTCGATCTGCTGCTTCTCCCTGAGCTTGTGAAAGTCGCCACGCGCCTTCGCCTTCTCTCTCTCCTTGGAAAATTCACTGCACGAAAGCGGGACAAGTGCACATGTACGTACGGTCGTCGTGTCGCATTGTGATTAGAGGTACCGGCGCGCGCGAGACGCGTAATTGGAACATTCAAAGGCAATGAAACGGAAATCGAGACGCGCGTGAAAAGGGAGTCTTTATTTGCCCGCGCGCTCTTCTTCGATCTCGCTCGAATGGGGACGGTGTAAATACGGTCTATTCCGTGTCGGGAAACATCCAGCGAAACGCTCCTCCTTCGACATTCATAGTCTCTCTCTTCTTTTATGCGCCAAGTAGAACGGAATCGATCCGTGACACTAAGGATCTAATTATCCTAGGAATAACGCTTCTTGATAAATGATGTATTTCGATCGAAGGTTCGATATCGTTCCGACATGAATTTTAATATATAAAATTTCGTATTCTGTTAAGCTGAATTTTAATTGCGTGATTAATCAGCGCTGTTTTTATCTGATTTTTTTTAAATTAAAACATCTATTTCTTTAACGTTTTAACGTTTTAACGTCACGGCATTTTGATTTCGAGCAGTCTTCGAAATGTATTTCAAACGTGCATTTTGCGATGCTCGCCGATAATAAGAGTGTTTACGCGCGTGGCGTTAAGGAGCGGATAAAACGTAAAAAGGGAAGGAAGTTAAATCGCGCTTGTCATCGATACCGTTTTCACGCCTCGATTAGCCGCGCATCCTTTACCGATACGCAATGGAGTGTGTGCGTGTATATATGTAGGTATCAACCTAAGAAAGAGATATTTTTATCTCGTTTCCCTTGCCTTTCCCTTCCCCCCCCTTCATCACGGATTGCAAGAACTTCGCGAGGATAGATGTCACAAGCCGCTTCAGCGGATTACTTAAAGCGTTCTTTAAACAATCGCTCGGGGATCACGGAAATTCGAAAGCTTATTATCCCATTGTATCGGTAAATGTCGCATCTAAACGTAGATAAAGTACACGATATTCAATCTATTATTCTCGAAATTTCGTTATATTTAATTAATCAAGTAATAAGAACTGCAATCCTCGGATTTCCAGATTTATTTTTGTTTATTTTCTTCCGTGACAATGGCTGTCTGTGGAACAAAATTTTTCTCCACACTTACCCGGACAACACACCGAGAATTAGATTCATCACGAAGAAAGCCCCAAGGATGACCATCGAAATGAAGTATATCCACTGCCACGAACTTCCCATTGCATCCTCGATCTAGACAAAACACGTAGATTTTAGCTTGTCGAAGGATTCTGCTTGTTCTCTTTTTTATTATTTATAAAATTGGCAATATATATATCTGAAGGTTTTGCAAAAGATGTATGTATATAAAAAAAGTATGGCGCTACAGCTTAATTTTGAGCTTGGGTCTTCTAAATGAGAATCCAAGAATCCTCTTCAGATTTTTAAACAATTATCTAATCACCAATGCATTTAATGCGAATTAATACACTGAGAAAAAAATGTTGTTAACTTGGCTAAAATTTTCAATTGATTATTATTTTTTTAATTGAAATATTTAAGTATTTGAGTCAAATTACGTCATGTTAGATTTAATATGTCGTATTTAATTTAAATACATAAATATTTCAATTAAAAAAATTATAATCAGTTGAAAATTTTAGTCAAGTTAACAACATTTTTTTCTCACTGTATAGAATGCTATCGGAAAGCGTAATCTACATCTGCATTTTTCTTCTTAATACTTGATTAGAGAAGATTATCATATGAAAGATTACTCGTGCGGCGACTTTACATTATAAAGCACTTCCGTCCAGCCCTCGAGGGTGATGCATTGGAAGACCGTGAGCATGGCCAGTCCGAAGTTGTCGAAATTCGTGATGCCGTTGTTGGGGCCCTCCCAGTACCGCTTGCTGCATTCATAGTCGGGCCCGACCCGGGAGCACTGGTAGCCTCCGGGGCCGCATGGTACCGGACCGTCCATTAACTCGCCTGCGATATAAAGGGGAATCGAATTTTTAATTCTCGACAGCGATAACGGCGGTCGCGGGGCGATAATAAGGTCGGCACTCTGCGCTGAAACTTTTAATTGGCTCGATTCGTCGAGCAAATGAGTTTAACGTATCATGATAACACTTAAAAATGTATGCACATTTTTCTATGTACACCTTATGCAAAGCGGCTTGAGACTAGCACCTTTCTCCACTAGTACTAAAGGCGATTTATCGGCCTTTCTCGCGCTTCTCACGATGTGTACATAGGTCGATTAAAGGAGCTCTGTTAAACCCTCGTTGCTTTGTTAAACTTTAAATTATACCGAGCTGATACCGTCAGCCCTGCAAATCGTATCTGTATCTCCTATCAAATTAAAATAATGGACATAATTGCTAGCTAATTGGTTTCCCTATTAATAGTACATAAATATAGGACAGAGAAATATCGAAAGCGCGGATAAAGTACCGATTAATTAATATAAATTAATTTTAATAAGTTAAAGTAATTATTCTAATTGATTGTTAAAATTAACGTTCGCTTCTCTGCGATATATCTTGTGTGTCTACATAAAAATAATTAAACACAACGTACACAAATAAATAAACTATTAACTAATTAATGCAAGTGAATTCTGCATAGGTAGAATA
Source organism: Temnothorax curvispinosus (assembly GCF_003070985.1). Lineage (NCBI taxonomy): Eukaryota > Metazoa > Arthropoda > Insecta > Hymenoptera > Formicidae > Temnothorax > Temnothorax curvispinosus. Next base: position 84,659 of record NW_020220032.1, on the reverse strand, counting down.
ATTTTTTTAGTTTAATTAAAATTAAACTTGAACGGTTTTCGTGTATAGACATAGAAACTAGAAACTAAAGAATTCCAAGTTTGTAAGAAAGAAGTTTGGCGAGGGCATTGCAAATTATTGTTCTCTTTTTCTTTCAGAGTTTTCGTATCGCCCGGGCTCGGCAGCATCCATACGCTATTTTACACATTCCTGTGAATCAGCTGTTCGTCGCTCGCGCGCGCGCGCGCCTCTCGCGCTAATAATAATAATTAGACGTTAGTTTCGCGTCTGTGTCTCACAGTTGAATCATATCTAAAATAGCTGTCCCGACGGAAAGTGTGTTTTGAGGCTAAGCCGGGAGTTCCCCCCGGGGTCCTCGCCAAATTCCCCTCCTCTCCGGTTCCAACGTATCCGATTTTTTTTCGTTCCAATCACCACGAGACAATCCCTCGGGAATGCCAAATGCAGATAAATTTTTTTTGTATATTAAGGCCAGCATCAAAAAGTCTCGATTAATTGGGTATTGTGATTACTTAAGAATTTGTTGTAGCTTTTTAAATACGCATTTTATTTTTTTTATGAGAAAAAGGAACCGTAGTTTTTTTTAGAAAAGTTACATGAACTGAGTGTACATATAAAGATATACATAATATATCTTTTTCCACACAATCATTGTATACATATGTATAAAATCTTTCGAAGATAAACATTTATTTCAGAAGATAATTTTAGCTTGAATTTTATGAAGAATTTAACGCAGAATCATGTTGAATGTAATAATGCATTGTTAATTTTTAATGATACGTCAAATAAATTAGTTGCAAAATAACGTTAGAAAGAGAAAAATTGAGTTCCTCTGAAGAGCTAAGCTTCCCAGGAAGGATTCGGGATATAATAGAAATTTAAGAGCATCGATCCGCGATTGCCGCCACGAGAACGTTGCATCGTCCATTAAATGTTTATCGGAGAAATCCTGAGACACGCACTTACCGGTTATTTTGTGGCGGCACGTCTTGTGCATCTTCCCGGAGAACAGCTCGAGGCCGATGATGGCGTAAATGATGATGACGAAGAGAACTAATAAAGCAATGTGCAAAAGCGGTACCATCGCCCTCAAAATGGAGTTTAGGACCACTTGAAGACCTATGCAAATTAATTTATTTTTATCAATTCTGTGTCGTTTTCATTAATCCTTTAAATAACTAAAACATATTTAAAAACTAATAATTAGCTAATATGTAAAGAGGCTCACAAAAAATCAAACTCAAAGAGTAAAAACTTGTTGAATGAGCCATGAAGTCTAATATATATTAATAAACGCATGTAGGTCTTAACTTGACGTGGTTAAACGCAATATAGTATATCTGAATACATAAAAATCTTTAATATTATATAAAGTAAACATAGTCAAAAATTAAAATAAAGCGTATCTTAGTCAATAATATACATAAAAACCAGACGTTTCGATCTTCGTTGAGATCATCCTCAGTGATACGTTATGCATAGTCAAAACGTTAAATTGCAGACTTGTTCACGCTTGAGCCATGCTTATATAAAATATTTTTTATTTGTGCGAAAGAATTACGATTTATACGATTTTACTAACATCACATTCGTAAATTGCGTCCAAATTTTGTTAAATTTTAGTACAATCTCTCTCTCTGTTTATTTCACACGAATGAAATAATTCAATCACGTGTATTATATTAATGTTTTGATGGGAGATCTTACTTGGAACGCCGGAAACCAGCCTGAGAGGACGCAGAACACGAAACGCCCTTAAGGCCTTGACGTCGAAACCCTCCTTCATAAGTATCGTCAACACCGTGCTTATCATTCTGCAAGGAAAAAAACGCAAGAAAAAATGTTTCTATGCAACAGACGGGGATTAATGACTTGACGATAAAATGGAGACTTAAGATAATGAAGGCTGCGCGCGCGCGAAAGTCATTTTCCCGGAACGTAATTTGTCCCTGAAGAAAAGAGCTTTATGTGCCAAGGCTAATAGCACTATAAACACCGTGTGGCAGCATTTACGAGAACATTTATACGAGGTATAAAAAGCGGGAGAAGGGGGAGAGGGACAAAGAAAAAAAATTTTCCCAATAAACAAGACTCGCTGAAAAAGGGAAAAGAGCTTTCTAATATCCTCCCCCCTCCAATACGCGCAATCTTTCGCGCCTTCAAATTATACACGACGTTTGACGAGCGTGACGTTATCGCAAACGAGCCCGTCAGAGCGGACCCGTCAACCGGAAAGAAAACGATCGAATCGGATGAGACAATTTCAAATGTTGCACCGGCAGCTGCATTTTCCTGCATTAGGTTCCATGTCATTTGAATAATGGCCCCCGGCGTAATGGTCGCTTCTCGAGCGGGAGGGACTAGATGTGCCGGATGTGCTCTCTCCCGCGGGACATTAAGATGGATCGATTCGCCGTGTCGTTAACCGAAATTGATAAAGTTATCGGATGGCAAGTCGGATATAATACACGCGATACACGGCTCCCTTCCGAAACAGGTACCTATAGTTACGCCTGTCGATCCGAGTCCGCCGTTAATCTGAGATAGATTTCGCGAACAATCCCGCGCGCGCTCCTCTCGCTGCGAAAATAAAATTCACATCGCTCTCTCTCGGATCATTAACCGGGAAAACAACGGGGGAGAAGGGGGGGTGGCCCGACATGCTCTGTTTGTCAAACTCCTCGGCGTTTTACGCGACGCTCGCATGTACATACGTGCGTGCGTCCGTGCGGGGTTCTCTCTCGTCTCTTTATTATGTAAAAATCGATGATCGCGCGTAAATAGGGTACCATTATTTACGTCACTATATATAGTTCGCCACACGGTATCGTGGTAGGAATAATTGCGTAAGGACGTATCGAGACCCCGCGTCGATAACTCAGAAGGCTTATATGGTACCGTTTCATTTGCGTGACAAGGGATGTCGCAATCGCATTTTAATGATTTTTCATGCCTTTCATCCGCGAAGCCGCCTTTTTTCCTCAGTTTTTAATTATTTTCACGAATAATGTTAAATGCCGGTTTTCTCTTGTTTTTGTAGAGTCCCTAGTACATAAACAAGTAAAAAAAAGTAGACAATTGTAAATTTTTATTTGCATAATTACTATAAATAAACAAATAGTCAAAATTTATGCTTTTAAGGGGACTAGGCAAGGTTGAAAATGCAAAAATTGGCTCGTGTTTAATGGTTTATAACAAGGCCGCGAATGAATATAAAACTTTTTTATTGTTTAGGGTATTAATTATAACATTACAAAATAAAAAAATCCATGGAAAGTCGTTCCCAGATCAATAATATCGGCGTCCCAATGTAATAAGGAAAACTGTCGAATCCACGGTTTTACCACGATTCCAGTCGAACGGATAAAGATTTTGGCAAATTCTAAGAATATTTCTTCTCCTTAGGCTTCCCTCTATCGATTATACCTAAAATCAGATTGAAAAAAAATATTGCTACAATTTTATAATAACAAATAACTCGAATTTTTACAAATTTTTTGTTTTTTGGACGCCATTTTGTTAATTTTATTTTTATTTTTAATTTTTTAGGTATAATCGATAGAGGGAAGCCTAAGGAGAAGAAATATTCTTGGAATTTGCCAAAATCTTTATCCGTTCGACTGGAATCGTGGTAAAACCGTGGATTCGACAGTTTTCCTTATTACATTGGGACGCCGATATTATTGATCTGGGAACGACTTTTTATGGATTTTTTTATTTTATAATGTTATAATTAATACCCTAAACAATAAAAAAGTTTTATATTCATTCGCGGCCTTGTTATAAACCATTAAACACGAGCCAATTTTTGCATTTTCAACCTTGCCTAGTCCCCCTAATGACAAAAATTGATTTTCTACTGAACTATTATCAATATCGAAACGAATTTAGGCACATATTTAGAACACTCTAAAGTATTTTTCAGAATTTTGTCAGTTTTTTTCGCTACGTTGTTTTATTATAAATTAATAGTCTTTGAAAAATATAGAAAAATCAACATTTTCTACTGTAAATCCAAATAAATAGTTTAAATATCTCTTATAATGGTGTCCTACAGATTCAACGACCTAAAAAAACTCTGTCAATACTGATTTTTATGAAAATTAAAAAATTTTTGGAATATTAGATCGGCCACTTAGAATTTAAAAATTCTGACTTCTGATTCGTATAATCAGCGACTCGAAAAATCCCCGAGTACAAAGTTTCAAAAAAATCGGCCGAATACAAAGATTCGTGGCACAAAGGTTTAAGCGAGTCCGTAAATTTTTGAACGTTGACGGAACACGATATTATTATTTTCAAGGAAACAAGAGCGTTTCATAAAATTCCGCATAAATATGCGATAAATATCATATGCGATGTAGCGATCGCGAATGTAAAATCCCACTTATAGAACATAGAACCGGTCCGCGAAATACTAATTGCGGTGGGAGTTATCAGCGCTCGGCCATGTGAAAAGGGGCAGGCCCTATTAGGGTATTATCAAGTTAAGCGGCACTCGTAAAATTTCAATCCCCGATATCCGGGGCTGAATTTAATTTACACGCATGAGCCGCGACATTATGTCGACCGATCGGCCGGCGGACGCGCGTTGAATTATTTCGCTGATTTCCCCACCTAATGGCTTCGTGGTACCTAATTCGGTCGGCAGTTCAGTCATTTCGTCGCAACGACCAACGACGCGGGGGGAACGGATTTTCGGTGTAATATTTCCTTCCTTCCGGCGCCGCCGCCGTCTTCGCTCTCTCGTTCGGTTCGGCGCGCCGTCAATTTCACTTTATTTATGCTCGGCGAAATGCATGGCCGAACCGACTCGCTCGTTGAAGCTCGGCGTTTTAAATCAATTTTATTTCCGCCGCTTCAGACGCTCACTCGCGTTTTTATGAAATAAATACGACACGCAGCTTCCGTGTTTGTTCGCAGCGCGAGTTTTACAATTTTCAGAGTTCGCCTATTAAATATATGCAATGTGTATACAAAAAAAAAACACGAAAATACAATAACTCCGCGAAGAATAACCTCGTTTAGATGCTTTCAGCTAGTATAATCGATATATAAAGAGCGAACGCGAAATTACTTATTATTTATTATTTATGTGAGCCTCGCTTTTAACGCCTATAAATATTAAAAGCTCTACTGATAAAGGTACTTGTTTTTTAGGCTGCCAAAAAACAAATACTGTCGAATATTTTTCGCCACGTTTTTTGTAAAGCGAAATTATTTTGTGTCAAATTATAATATTTATAATTATAATAGTAATTTATAATTATATTATTTATATAATATATATTATATATTAAATTGTTGTATATTAATATCCACACAGAGTAATTAAAATATCATATTCAATATATAATATATATCAGATTTCACGGAAGTAGCTTGCTCGTCGTTGTGCTCGATATGTTATATCCGCGATAAGCGAGCATCAAACTCAAGTTGTACTACTTGTCGGTGCGCCTTAGCGTTCGTCGAACGTCATCGGCAATGTGTGCACTGGGAAGGCATCATCAGGTGTAAACTATCCGCCGTCAAAGTGTATATGATCGCCACGCATTATCGATTACGTCGGCATTGATCCAATTAACTTGCACTCGATATAGATTGTTAGGTACTATCTTCGTCGGCCCTCGCCCACCGTTGAGTCGAATTTGGGGAAAAGTGAGTTTATTATAAAAAGACGTCGGGGATATTATTATGATGCCACAAGGCCGTGCATTTTTAAGCAATTTTCCCCCTCATTATAAAATTCAGATGGGAAGACGGATGAATCTGGGGAGAAATGACCGGCTAATATCTCTTTCCAGAAATGTGGCGGCGAATAAAAATTTGAGAAAAGTTAAGGCTCCCGCACAATGAAAAATATAAGGAACAAGGAACAGATATTAGCAATAAAAAATCAGGAATAAAGTGGTGTAGCATTGATGCACGGCTTTTGACAGATTAAAAATCTATTGCCTGTGTTATTCCCCGTTTCTGTTTTTCATTGTACATCCAGTTTTATTACTGATTCTTTAGTCCTAATCGCTAATATCCGTTCCTTGTTCCTTATAATTTTGATTGTGCGGGAGTCTTTATATTCGCATATTTAATATAATATATTTAGTTCTAATAGATTCAATTAATATATTTTAAAATCCATCCAAAGAAGAACTAGATCTATTTATGGACAGAAAGGGGAAAAAACGTGGAGAGTTCCAAGGTTAACATACTCACCCAATCACGACTATCGTGAAATCCAGCAAGTTCCAGCCGTTGCGGAGGTAAGCTCCTGGATGCGCGACGAAGCCGTAAGCTATGATCTTCATCACGCACTCCACCGTAAAAATCACAAGAAAAACGTACTCTATCTTCTCCTGCAACACCAGAGGAAAAATCGCCGTGAAAAATATGATGGGAGATGCGACGGTGTAGATCGATCGCCTCTAAAAGAGCCTTTGAGGAAAAGTTACAAATATAGAAAGACCTCCCCTGTGTGTGCATGTGTGTGTGTATGTGCGTGCTGCTGTCTTAGTGCCGGAAAGAGGCCACTTTGATTGATAAGCGTCGAGCGATAAGACACTTTCGCAATTTTGACCCTACGACACGTCGTCGGCGCGGCGTCAACCGGAGATGGCAATTAAAAGCAAGCGGCGGAGACAAATGGCGGCGGGGGCTGCAATTAAAAACGCACGAGACCGCGAAGACAATGTTTCACGCTCACGTAAACAGGACGTCTTCGTTAAACATTTAAAGCACGAACAGCGGCGTAGCGGTTGCAGTTGGATTACCGGCGAGTTACGACAAGAACGTGATCGCTGTTAACCGCACCGGGAGAAAAGGAGTGTCGACATCCGATATTTTTTTCAGGGACTCGAACACGGTATATTTTTTTTTATATTTACAAACGCGAACATTGCGAAACCTGTTGCTCTCTCTCTTTCTCTCTCTCTCTCTCTCTCTCCTTTCTTCGAAAATCTCTTACCTCGCGCTAATGCGATTAGGCGCTGAATAGACCGGCAAGAACTTGAGCAAATTTTGAAACTTTGACCAACTCATTATATGGAGCACCGAAATTCATTAATTATGATGTCAGCTATACAAAACTGTACAACACTCTGGAATTTGTCCTTATGTATCTTTTTGTTTTAATGACAGATGATCGATTATGCATGCAGGATTGATAAAATTGATAATACACATCTGACTTTGAGATAGTTGCACGGAAGAAAAAATTAGCTAGTATAGCAAATATGGGATAATTAATATTTTTTTGCAGGAAGAGCTATATAATTTTGCAATAATAGAAAAACCTTTTGTTAAAGTTTTGCTGAACCTTTTGCTATTTAATAATAATTGCAAAAAGATTTTGCTACTATTGCTAAATTATAGCTCTCGCTGTAAAAAAATTTTACTTATCCCATATTTTTATACAAATAAATTTGCTATAGTATAGCTAATTTTTTTCCGTGTGGTATTGCGCGCAAAATACGACATTTAAATTCTTAATAGGTAATTAAATAGTAAATTTCTTTCTTAGAAATTCTTTTGTAGTCAACTATTTACCGCGACGGACGCAAACATAAGATTTATTATAATTTCACTGAATATATGGGATTTATAAAGTATATAGGGAATGATATGTAACAAAAAGAAATATATAAAGAATACATTTTAATCGGAAAACAAAAGAAAGCAGACGTGCATTTTATAAAACGCACTGACGAGTGTAGAATTCATTTTTCGATCTCGATCGTTCCTCAGCGTGATTCATCGACAGTAGTATCAGTAGCATCGTTGGCCGTCGCGCAAAAGGGTTAATCGACGCATGGTCGTTATGGTCGCGACGGGCAGGGGTATAAGAACGGCACAGGCCTTGGCGAGAAAAACAGGCGAAACAAAAGGAAGAAGCAGCGGGTTAAAAATAAGGCTGAAGAACGCTCTCGCTTGTACACATCGGAGATAGGGGAAAAAAGAACCGCTGCGCCGCTTTGCGGAGAAGGCGCACAGGGGTGGTGGATGATTAAAAGGGGAATTGAAAGGCGCGAATACGGCCACAAAGAGGACACGAACCCTCTATCTCTCTCTCTCTCTCTCTCTCTCTCTCTCTC